>NC_053024.1:647030844-647150675 GCF_003073215.2 Triticum urartu | reverse complement strand
ACTTTCGAAAGCCGTGCCCGCGGTTATGGGCAGATGGGAATTTGTTAACGTCCGGTTGTAGAAAACCTGAAGTTGACCTTAATTAAAATGCATCAACCGCATGTTTAACCGTGATGGTCTCTTTCCGGCGGAGTCCGGGAAGTGAACACGGTGTTGGAGTTATGTTTGACGTAGGTTGCTCTAGGATCACTTCTTGATCATAGTTTCTCGATCGTGCTTTGGCTTCTCTTCTCGCTCTCATTTGCGTATGTTAGCCACCATATATGCTAGTCTCTTCCTGCAGCTCCACCTCATACCTTTACCTTACCCATAAGCTTAAATAGTCTTGATCGCGAGGGTGCGAGATTGCTGAGTCCCCGTGACTCACAGATACTTCAAAACCAGCTTGCAGGTGCCGATGAGTCCGTGCAGATGATGCAGCCAAGCTCAAGGAGGAGCTCGATGAAGATCTTGTCCTTTGTGTTGTTTCGTTCTAGTTGATCAGTAGTGGAGCCCAGTTGGGGTCGATCGGGGGACCTTGTCGCTTTTGGGGTTCTTCTTTTATTTTGGTTCCGTAGTCGGACCTTGATTGTATTTGGATGATGTAATGCTTTATTCATGTAATTGTGTGAAGTGGCGATTGTAAGCCAACTATGTATCTCTTTCCCTTATGTATTACATGGGTTGTGTGAAGATTACCTCACTTGCGACATTGCTTTCAATGCGGTTATGCCTCTAAGTCATGCTTCGACACGTGGGGGATATAGCCGCATCGAGAGTGTTACAAGTTGGTATCAGAGTCTTCCCCGACCTTAGGAGCCCCCACTGCTTGATCGAATTAGCTGACGAGTTGAGTCTAGAAAATGTTTTGAGTCATTTAGGAATTATATATCGGAGAGTTTAGGAATTCTTTTTACTCCCCAGTCCCTTCATCGCTCTGGTAAGGCATCCTGACGTAGAGTTTTGACTCTTCTCTTCTCAAATTTCACTAAAAAAATTTAGGATCACGCGGGTATCTTGGAATCGTTCCGATCAATTTGTGACGAGAACATTGTTCTTGGTGCCTCCTGTCATTTAGGGGTTGTGGCAGTGTCCCGGGGAGTTGAGCTCCGAGGTGTTGTCGTCACAATTTTATCGTTGCAGTTCTGGAATACCTGAGATTAGTTTCACCGACATCGAAAATCTCTTTTATGCAGTTTTTGGTAAGATAACCTCGACGCCACCCAGTACTAGGGCGGGAGTTCGGGAGTATTGCCATAACTCGTATAACGGATGCTTTTCGAAGGTTGAGGTAGACGATTTCCGAAGGTTTCTTGGTTATGTGTTGAAGGATGGATACAGCTGGATGTAGGATTTGCTAGTTTTGGGTGAGATATTATGCTTCCCCTGTATCCCCAACACCTGATTGCATAACTGGGAAAGTTTCGGGAGTTTATAAGTGGGAATTCAAGTAGGTCCTAGGATATCTTTCCAACAGATGTATGATATGAAATTGGGGTTCGACGTCTAGTGGTCCGCCTATCCACGGTTGATTTTACAGTGGTCTCGTTGTGTCTTAAAGAGTCCTTGGCTATGCCGACTCGGGGACGCTTCGTATGTCATGTGCACTGCCTTGTACATGATGGTGTTGTACGATCGAGCCCGTGTAGGCCCCACCACGAAAACTTCAGACGAAATCTCTATCATATGTTTGTTCCGGCTTATTCTGCAAGCCAATCCTTTGTTTTGTTTTGAGTTGTGGTATTCGAGTTTCTTCAATGTCAAGTGTTGATTCCATACCTTCCCCAAATGGTGTTCTCATACTCCGATGTGGATACCAATCCTTCTTGATCATCAAGATTGTCTTGTCAATCCTTTTCACCGGCATGTTTTCTCTTCAAGTGGATCCGATCATTTCAACATCAGCAAGATCAATTATCATTTCTTCTCAACGGTGTTCGTTTCATTCTTAACAGTGTTTTCCCACCCTCCCACCCTTGTTTTCTTGAAGGATTCAGATTTCTTGATCAAGTATCCATCTTATTGATGTGAAGTCTCTCCATCCTTTTCCTTCAATGTTCTTATCCGGTGATTCTCATGAAGATACTAACGAAGCCTCAAGTTCGTCATTCTTCATTCTTTTCTTCTCCGGTGGATTCAAATCAAGCTTTGGTGTTGATCATATCCTTTTTCCTCGTTTCAAATACCTTCTCATGCCGGTGCACCTTATATTCATTCACTTCTCGCTATTTAATTGTTCTGGAGTGCTCAAGATATCTCGAAGATTCGTGTTTTCCACTCTGCATTCATTCAAGATCTTTCGAGGTTGTTATATCATTCAAGTCATTTAATTCAACCGGTGCAACCTCTCTTTCAAATCATTCAATGGTGTTTCTTTTGAGTGGGCCCTAACCCACAGGTCTTTTCCTAGGATCTTACCTGACTCTTCTTATTTTCCCGGAGCTATCCTCAAATTTCTTTTTGAAGTTTGATGTAAGAATGATTTATCATCAGTCAAATGTCTTTCTCCAAGATCTTCCAAATTGTTTTCATCATTGGTTCAACTTTTCTATTCTTCTTTATTCCGGAGTGTCTCAACAATTCATGGTGGTGTTACTCATCATCTTTTCCAACTTTTGAAGACCGAAGAAGAGTTTCTCCTCAATCTTATCTGTTCTCTCAAAGATTCATGATGCTAGCCTTATGCCATCCTCTCATAATTGTTTTTGATCGTGAGAATTCTTTTCACCCATCCGAAGCAATTCAAGAGTCTCCTCAGTTTGATTATCCGGAGTCCATCAATTCAGGTTTATTCATTCTCAGCTTTCAGTTGTCATTCTCCAATCTTACCGGTGCATCGTTCAAGTGATCTCCAATCAGTTCGTGATCCCTTCGTTCCCATGTATCTAGATTGTCTCGAGTGTCTTCCTTCATTTCACAGTTCTTACCCGGTGATTCACCCCTTTACTTCGTTCATTTTCAATTCTTACGGTGGTTCGTTCAAGAGTTCTCTTCCTTGGTTATCATATCAATTTATTCGTTGTTTCAATTCTTACGGTGGTTCGTTGAAGACCTTCTCAAGTTGGCGCGATATCTATCTTAATATTTTCTTCAAGAATAAGTAGTATGCCAAATCTGTTGTTTGTCATCAATTTAATTGGTGAAGGATAAGCATAATGTAATCCTTATTCTTATTTCATCCAAGTGATTAATTTCCTATTCCGAAGGCTCATCAAATTCCTAATTTCAATTGTTTCATCTTCTCTTTTTCTCGGAGTTCCAACCTTTTTCAATTACATCTCCGTGGAGATTCATTTAAATCATTGCAAGGCTTCAACCTTACTCTTCTCATCTTTCTTTCCGTTTGATCATTCTTTTGTTTACCGGAGTCTTCATGAAGGTTCTACATGATGGTTCATAAAGGATTTAATTCCTTCTCCAAGTTTTTCATCGAAATTCTTTTCTAAGAAGCTCAAGCTTTCTTCATATTGTAATCCGGAGTGCAATTCTTTCTACCGTATCATTGGAGGTGGTATTATGTCATTCTTGATGATTTGAGTTCATGTTTCATGATTCACACGTTGTTAAGAATGAGGTATTTTAAATCCATCAACCTCTTCGTTGGAGTTATCTTGGGTTATATTTCACCTAAAGCTTTCCCTAAGGATTGTTGCTATTTATGGTGCTCATAAATGACCCAAGTTCTTCATTTATTCTCCCAGTGAAATAGCTTTCTCGTCTCCTTATTCTTATCAATCCAATTCTTCTTCCCGTGAGTGGCAGGTTGTCTTCTTCATGGGCTCGTTCTTCTTCCTTGCGGGATTTCAGGCAAGATGACCATACCCTCGAAATCACTTCTATCTTTGCTTGCTAGTTGCTCGCTCTTTTGCTATGCCTATGCTGCGATACCTGCCACTTTCTTATCATGCCTCCCATATTGTTGAACCAAGCCTCTAACCCACCTTGTCCTAGCAAACCGTTGTTTGGCTATGTTACCGCTTTGCTCAGCCCCTCTTATAGCGTTGTTAGTTGCAGGTGAAGATTGAAGTTTGTTCCTTATTGGAACATGGAGATGTTGTTCCTTGTTTGGAACATGTTTACTTGTTGGGATATCACAATATATCTTATTTAATTAATGCATCTATATACTTGGTAAAGGGTGGAAGGCTCAGCCTTATGCCTGGTGTTTTGTTCCACTCTTGCCGCCCTAGTTTCCGTCATATCGGTGTTATGTTCCCGAATTTTGTGTTCCTTACGCGGTTGGGTAATAGTGGGAACCCCTTGACAGTTCGCCTTGAATAAGACTCTTCCAGCAATGCCCAACATTGGTTTTACCATTCGCCACCTAGCCTTTTCTTTTCCCTTGGGAGTCGCGCTCCTGAGGGTCATCATTATTTTACGCCCCCCGGGCCAGTGCTCCTTTGAGTGTTGGTCCAAACTAGAGTCATGTGCAGCGCCCCCTCGTGGAAACTCGAGGTTTGGTTTTAGTTGTATGGAGAACTCATCTGAGTGTGCCCTGAGAACGAGATATGTGCAGCTCCTATCGGGATTTGTCGGCACATTCGGGCGGTGTTGCTAGACTTGTTTTATCTTTGTCGAAGTTGTCTTGTAGAACCGGGATGCCGAGTCTGATCGGAATGTCTCAGGAGAAGGTTTATCCTTCGTTGACCGTGAGAGCTTGTGATGGGCTAAGTTGGGACACCCCTGCAGGGATTTGAACTTTCGAAAGCCGTGCCCGCGGTTATGGGCAGATGGGAATTTGTTAACGTCCGGTTGTAGAAAACCTGAAGTTGACCTTAATTAAAATGCATCAACCGCGTGTGTAACCGTGATGGTCTCTTTCCGGCGGAGTCCGGGAAGTGAACACGGTGTTGGAGTTATGTTTGACGTAGGTTGCTCTAGGATCACTTCTTGATCATAGTTTCTCGATCGTGCTTTGGCTTCTCTTCTCGCTCTCATTTGCGTATGTTAGCCACCATATATGCTAGTCTCTTCCTGCAGCTCCACCTCATACCTTTACCTTACCCATAAGCTTAAATAGTCTTGATCGCGAGGGTGCGAGATTGCTGAGTCCCCGTGACTCACAGATACTTCAAAACCAGCTTGCAGGTGCCGATGAGTCCGTGCAGATGATGCAGCCAAGCTCAAGGAGGAGCTCGATGAAGATCTTGTCCTTTGTGTTGTTTCGTTCTAGTTGATCAGTAGTGGAGCCCAGTTGGGGTCGATCGGGGGACCTTGTCGCTTTTGGGGTTCTTCTTTTATTTTGGTTCCGTAGTCGGACCTTGATTGTATTTGGATGATGTAATGCTTTATTCATGTAATTGTGTGAAGTGGCGATTGTAAGCCAACTATGTATCTCTTTCCCTTATGTATTACATGGGTTGTGTGAAGATTACCTCACTTGCGACATTGCTTTCAATGCGGTTATGCCTCTAAGTCATGCTTCGACACGTGGGAGATATAGCCGCATCGAGAGTGTTACACCATATCATCACATAGCCTATACCATGTCAATGCATCTCCCTTCAAAGATAAAGGGAAGACATTCTTCTTGATAACATCCTCGGGCATACCTGCAAGCTTAAATAATCCACAAACTTCATCCACATAGATTAAGTGTAAACCAGGATGCAATGTTCCATCTCCTGCAAAAGGATTAGCTAGCAGTTTCTCTATCATACCCGAAGGAATTTCAAAGTAAACATTTTCAGTAGGTTCAGTAGGTTGAGGGGTAGCTAATTGTGGTTCCGAACGAGGTGAAGATACCCCGAACAAACCCCTCAAAGGATTATGTTCCATAATAACAAGTGACAGTAAATTTCAGTACACTATATAAATTTTTCCTTACCAAATTCCACCTACCAAAGGCGCTTCACTCCCCGGAAATGGTGCCAGAAAAGAGTCTTGATGACCCACAAGTGTAGGGGATCTATCGTATACTTTTTGATAAGTAAGAGTGTCGAACCCAACGAGGAGCAGAAGGAAATGATAAGCAGTTTTCAGTAAGGTATTCTCTACAAGCACTGAAATTATCGGTAACAGATAGTTTTGTGATAAGGTAATTTGTAATGAGTAGCAAGTAATAAATCAAATAAGGTGCAACAAGATGGCCCAATCCTTTTTTAGCAAAGGACAAGCCTGGACAAACTCTTATATGAAGGAAAGCGCTCCCGAGGACACATGGGAATTATCGTCAAGCTAGTTTTCATCATGTTCATATGATTCGCGTTCGGTACTTTGATAATTTGATATGTGGGTGGACCGGTGCTTGGGTACTGTCCTTACTTGGACAAGCATCCCACTTATAATTAACCCCCATTGCAAGTATCCGCAACTACAACAGGAGTATTAAGGTAAACCTAACCATAGCATGAAACATATGGATCCAAATTAGCCCCTTACGAAGCAACGCATAAACTAGGGTTTAAGCTTCTGTCACTCTAGCAACCCATAATCTACTTATTACTTCCCAATGCCTCCCTCTAGGCCCAAACAATGGTGAAGTGTCATGTAGTCGACGTTCACATGACACCACTAGAGGGATGACAACATATATCTCATCAAAATATCGAACGAATACCAAATTCACATGACTACTTATAGCAAGACTTCTCTCATGTCCTCAGTAACAAACGTAACTACTCACAAAGCATATTCATGTTCATAATCAGATGGGCATTAATATGCACAATGGATCTGAACATATGATCTTCCACCAAGTAAACCAACTAGCATCAACTACAAGGAGTAATCAACACTACTAGCAACCCACAGGTACCAATCTGAGGTTTGGATACAAGAGTGAACTACGGTTTGAGATGAGATGGTGCTGGTGAAGATGTTAATGGAGATTGACTCCCTCCCTATGAGAGGACCGTTGGTGACGACGATGGTGATGATTTCCCCCTCCCAGAGGGAAGTTTCCCCGGCAGAACAGCTCACCGGAGCCCTAGATTGGTTCCGCCAAGGTTCCGCCTTGTGGCGGCGGAGTTTCGTCCCGTGAGCTTTCTTATGATTTTTTCTCGGATGAAAGACCTCATATAGCAGAAGATGGGCATCGGAGGGCCACCAGGGGGCCCACGAGGAAGGGGGCGTGCCCAGGGGGTAGGGCACGCCCCCCACCCTCGTTGCCAGGGTGTGGCCTCCCTCTGGAACTTTCTTCGCTCAGTATTTTTATATATTCTGGAAATAACTTCCGTGAAGTTTCAGGACTTTTGGAGCTGTGCAGAATAGGTCTCTAATATTTGCTCCTTTTCCAGCCTAGGATCCCAGCTGCCGGCATTCTCCCTCTTGTAAACCTTGTAAAATAAGAGAGAATAGGCATAAGTATTGTGACATAATGTGTAATAACAGCCCATAATGCAATAAATATCAATGTAAAAGCATGATGCAAAATGGACGTATCAGGGACCCAAAACAGGTGATGTGGCATAACAGCGCGGCGGACGGCGCCGTTACTCGCTACCTGGTTAAACCGACGCGGTCGGCTCGCCCGACCGCACCAGCTCTCTCACTATCTCACTATCTCACCCGCACTCTCTCGCTCCCTCCTGCTCCTCTTCCTCTCCGGTTACCGTCGGCCGCCATGGTGTCCTGGAGCGAGAGCGAAAGCACTAAGGGCTCCGCCGTGCAGTACATCTTCACTCCCGACTCCCCTGTCAAGGTCAGTTCTTTCTCTGGTTCTCTGTTTGTTTTTGGCCGCCGCTCATTTGTGTTCTAGTGTTCTACTAGTTCTGCTGAGTTCTGCTCGAGTTGAACAAGTTTTTGTTGGATTTCCCAGATCCCAGCTACAATTGATGAACCGTTGTTCGAGGGTGCTGCTGACGATTTGATGGTGATGTGCGAGCATGGGAATCCAGGGAGGAAATGTGTTGCATTTGAGGGGATAAGCACTAGGAGGAGGTTCATTGCCTGTGCCACTGAAGTAAGTAAGAAGTCGTAGCTTTGCATCACTCCAATTCATCATCTAGGGTTCATAGTTACTGTTCATGTTCTAGGGTTTATAGTTATTGTTCATGTTCTGTTCTAGGGTTCATATTACTTTTCTATGGTTCATAGCAACTCTTCATTAACTACATTTGGTAGATTGACTTAACTGAATGTGGTAGACAAACTTAACTGAATATGGTACATTAACTTAACTGATCTGAATATGATGGATTAAGCTAACTAAATGTGGTACATTAACTTAACTGAATCTGTAACTAATGACTTGAAGTTTGAACTGATTTTTTCTGTTGCAGGGTGCTAATAATTGTGGATTAGTGCAGTGGGTAGATGAGGAGTGGCCAGATCATCTGCAGAATGCTCTTCACAAGCTGTGGCTTATATATGAGCATAGCCAGCATAACAATAGGATGGCATGCCTGGAGCATTCATCTACTGTACACAATCTCACACAGCAGAAAAAAGAGTTGCAGGAGACATATGAGAAGCTTGTTGAAGATGTGAACAACCTCTTGGATTATAAGGATAGCCAGCCTGAGGTGAACCAGAAAAATGATGTTGAGAACATTTCAGTGAGTGTGGAAAGCAACATGACAAAGGATGCTGAGAACAAAAAATTGAAGGCTGTTGTTGACTAGTTAAAGGAAATTCATGTAGCTCAAGCCACTATCATTAGGAATTTTAAGTTCAATCATCTGAAAGAGAAGGAAAAGATGAGCTCTGATAAGAGGACTTTGGAGATTTGCTATGCTGACTTGAAGAAAGAGAAGGATCAGGTGGACAGTCGCATTGCTGAGCTAATGAAAGAGAAGGAGAAGTTGACCATGGATAAGAGTACTCTTGCTTCCTGCATTGTTGAGCTCAAGACAGCAGGTGATAGTAACAAGAGGAAGCTTCACCAGATTAAGGCTATTTGTGATGAAGACTAAGTTCAGTTGTTGTCTGACCATGTGGGTCATTGTCTTTTGTAATAGCTTTGGACTAAAGCTTGTAATGTGTTAACTTTGACTTTGTTGAACTCTGGTAATTTTATAGTTCGGTTATTTGTGATGAAGACTAAGTTATGTCCTTGAACTATGAATCTTAAGTACTAAGTTGGGTCATTTGATTTGTTCTTTCATTTATGTTATTGTTTATGATTAATGTTGTGTGAGGAAAGTTTTGGCCCAATTAAGGTGAGACCTAAGTTGTGTTTTGGCCCAAACTTACTCATTTGTGGTTTTGTCGACCTCGATCCACCCCAAATGACCTAACTCGCTCATTTAGGGTTTTGTCGACCTCAGTCCACCCCAAATGACCTAACTCACTCATTTGGGGTTTTGTCGACCTTCATCCACCCCAAATGACCTAACTCACTCGTTTGTGGTTTTGTCGACCTTGATCCACCCCAAATGACCTAACTCACTCATTTGGGGTTTTGTCGACCTTGATCCACCCCAAATGACCTAACTCACTCATTTGTGGTTTTGTCGACCTCGATCCACCCCAAATGACCTAACTCACTCATTTGGGGTTTTGTCGACCTCGATCTACCCCAAATGACCTAACTCACTCATTTGGGGTTTTCTCGACCTCGATCCACCCCAAATGACCTAACTCACTCATTTTGTGTTTTGTCGACCTTGATCCACCCCAAATGACCTAACTCACTCATTTTGGGTTTTGTCGACCTTGATCCACCCCAAATGACCTAACTCATTCATTTGGTGTTTTGTCGACCTCGATCCACCCCAAATGACCTAACTCACTCATTTGGTGTTTTGTCGACCTCGGTCCAGCCCAAATGACCTAACTCACTCATGCATCAAAGTCTTGAACACAACAACAAGCATCATAAGAACCATCATCAACAACAGAGAAGCAAATCATCATAACAACCAGCACTCCTGGATGCAAATCTTGAACATAACTAGCATCATAAGAACCATCATCAACAAAAATAGAGAAGCAATTATCATAACAACCAGCACTCATGCATCATAGTCTTCAACACAACCATAAAATAGGTATGAATGCATCATAGTCTTCAACACAACCATAAAATAGGTATGAGTGCATCATAGTCTTCAACACAACCATAAAATAGGTATCTTACAAAAAAGTCTGAAACACAACCATAAATAGTTCAACACAACCATAAATAGTTTAACCATCACCAGTTCCAAATAGTACTGTGCCAACATAGGCAAGGATCTTCATAATGTTTTTACCATCAGCAGGTCACCACAAACTTACCTACTTCCCTTAGAACAATTGAACCACTCAGACATCTTAAAAGATGGTTTTCTGACTCTTCTAGTACCTGCTAGTCTTGGAGGCAAGAAGTTTTTCTTTTGCCTAGCAGCAGCAGCAGTAGTACAGGTACTTGGCCCAGCAGCTGTAGAGGAACTGGGCCCAGCAGAAGATGCACTAGTAGTAGCTGCCCTTGGAGCTCTCCTGGATGCAGGAAGAGCTGATGGAGCTTTGCTTGCAGTTGGTGTATCTCTTGTGGGTGCCCTTGGAGGAGGAGGAGCTGATGGAGCTGCCCTGGGTACTGCTGGTGCAGCTCTTGTTGGTGCCCTTGGAGCAGGAGGAGCTGATGGAGCTTTGGTTGCTGCTGCTGTGGCTCTTGTTGGTGCCCTTGGAGCTGTCCTAGCTGATGCATCAACTCTTCTATTTTCCTGGAATTACAACATAGACAGATTACAAGATTGGAAACTTGCATAAACATAGAAATATTACAAGATAGTCACAAAGTTACCATATGTTGGTTCATTCTCATTGCCAGAGATGCCTTAAGAGTCTTGTGGCAGCTAGTGTACCTATGCGCAGCCAGGTTGCAATTGCTACAAGTGATTGTACCCATCCTAGAAGTATCCTTGGGAGCTGGCTTCTCAAACCTACTCTTCCTCCTCTTAGTTTGTTTCTTTCCTGGCTTTTCTTTGAAAACCGGTGGCTCTATGTCAGGGGTACCAGTCTTTGGCCATAGATCAGGCCCAGGCACATGATAGACTATTGCACTGTAGGCTGCTTGGTACATGGGTTTCTTGAAGAAATCACTGACAAAATCTTCTTGATGTAATTTTGCCTTGTTGATTGTAGAAACTGCATGATTGCAAGGAACCCCTGTCATGTCCCATTTCCTACAACCGCATGTGTATGCTTGCAAATTAACTGCATATGTACTTTCTCCACTTGTAACTTGGTATAGATCAGGTCCAGCTTTGATAGATTGACAGTATCTTGAATGATGTTTTGCTTCTTCTAGCTTTTCAGCATATGTTGGGTATATCTGCCACTTGGCTGTGTCAGTCTTAGTCCTATTTGTGTTGAACTTAACTAGCAACTTAGTTCTGACCCCATCAACCATAGTTTCAATTGGCTTGCCTCTGACATCAAGTATCATCTTGTTAAACACTTCACTAATATTGTTGACAACAAGTCAGTTTTACAATTATTGTCCATGGCATGTCTAGCCCATGTATGTTGGGAATCTTACTAAGACATTTCCAAGCTGCCTCACACTCTCTTTTCATGTCATCCATTGCTATATCATATCCATGCTCAGTATATGAATAGCTAGCCTGATCCATGTATTTCTTTAACTCTTCACCTCTAAAATTAGCAGTTTGAAAGTTCTGATAAATATGTCTAAGGCAGAATCTTTGTGGGCAGTTTGGAAAGACATTATTTATGGCTTTAAGAAGACCCTGTTTAAAACAACTAAAGTGTAACTAACAAGGCACTTGTTGACAATATTAAGCATTTGCATTATAGAGGAGCAGATTTTGGTTTTACCTTTTGTCTATCAGATATGATAGTGTAGTAGCCATACTTCCCAGACTCACCACCAATGGCATACTTGAGTTGTGTTAAAAACCATGACCAGCTTGCAGTATCTTCTTTGTCAACTATTGCAAATGCAATAGGAAAAATGTTGTTATTACCATCTCTTCCAGTTGCAGCCAAGATTTGCTGCCCTGTGGTAAGCTTTATAAAACACCCATCAACACCTACAACAGCACATAGCACATTAGAAACAAAGTAGTGCAGAGCTATACATAAAAATTTTAGTACTAGCAATTAGCATTTAAGTACCTATGAAGGGTATGCAGCCATTTAAGAAACCCTCTTTGCATGCATTTAGGAATATGAACAAGCCATGGAATCTAGGATTCTTGCTAGGATGTGCCCTCAAATGCTTTGTTGTAACACTGCATCTACTTCCTGGATTGGTATCCAATACAGCTTGGAGGTAATCCCTTATCCTTGTATACTGTGCCTTTGGATCTCCTTGGACCACACTCTTAGCAACTTTCCTTGCTCTGTAGGCCATGTGAATGGACACTTCTATGCCATGTTTCTGCTTCAAATTCTCAATTATGGATTGGACTGGTGTGTTAATGTCTGCCCTCAACTATTGCTCACACTCATGTGCCAACCACTTGACAGTTACTTTGGTGCTCTCTCCTACTGTAGCACAATTGTGGTAAAAGTTCATTTTCTTTATGCAAAATGTCTTCTCATGTGCTATCTGAGAGGCTGCAATGAAAAGAGGACATTCTGCACTACTGCAAGCTGCAATAACCCTATCAGAACAATTCCTATGAAAGGAATAGTTTCTGTTCTGTGAGATGTGGAATGTTTGAAGTGCCCTCCTGAATTAGCTCACATCTAGGAAACATAGTTTCTTCACAAATTGCTCCTGTGGGTTCTCTCTCTTCTCATCATACCAAACCATTGGTTTCTTCTTCTTGGCCCTACTCTTCCTGCCACCTGGAATCTTAAAAGCTGGTGGCTGAGCCCCATCATTGTCTTCCTGGCTTAAGTCACCTGGGTTGCTCTCCTCATCAGAGGAAGGGTACCAGTCTTGTTCTATAATTTGATCTAAACTTGCATGAGATCTGGTTGTTGGCCCCTTTCTCTGACTGACTCCTGTGCTGCTTCCTCCTATAGTGCTTCCTCCTATGCTGCTATTCACTGCTGCCTCCTGCTCTGCTGCCTCCTGCTTTGTTGCCTCCTCCTCATCAACTCCCTCCTCCTCATCTGGTTCATATAGCTCTTCAACATCAGTGTCACCCTCAAAGTGGTTGAGTGGATCATCTCTATGCTTCTTCATTGCCTATAGCCTAGCAATTATGTCCTCACCTGCTAGAATCTCACTATCAGTATCACTGTCAGTACAATCTTCAGCAAGCAACTCTGGAAGTTTCCTTTTAGCTACTCTGTATTTCTCTTTTCTTTTCTTATTGCTCCTGAACTTCTCAATCTCTTTATTCCTATTCTCCTCCATTTGTTGCTCTATTTTCTCTTGCTCCTGATCAATGTCCATGAAATACTCATGCCTCTCCTCACCATTGTCCACTACAAATTCTGGTTCAATGTGCATGACCTGGACTGGCTCTAGTTGTGGCTTCACTGGACTAGGAAAAATTACTCCAGATGTATCTATCTGATACACAAGTGGCACACCTATTTCAGACAAAGGAACCTGATCTTCATACACACTGCCTCTGTTCAAATCAGCTGGTGTTGGAGCATCACTTCTCATTACTGTAATATTAACCACAGTTTTTCCTTTACTAGCTAGCTCATCCAGCATCTCCTCCACCCTTTCATCATCTGCTAACTCTACCATTCCTGACACCCCAACACCTGGATCTCTGACATAATACATATAATCTCTACAAGAATAGCCTTCTACCTTTACAAGTGCAACTAGATTCCAGAAAGTTATGTCTGGTAGGCTTATATTTCTTTTCCAGTTATCTCTGTCAAAGAAATGAAATCTGACTTCCCAGACTTCATCATCCAAACTACAAACAAAATTACAGTAAACTATTCAGTACAAAGCTACTTCAAATGTTATATTCAAAATTCAGTTAAAAGAATATTTATAAATGCAATTACAAATTAAGTTAAATGTTTAGTTACAAGTTCAGTTAAATGTTGAGTTAACAGATAAGTTAACACTTCAGTAAAATGTTTAGTTACAAGTTCAGTTAACAGATAAGTTAATACTTCGGACAAATGTTTAGTTAATAGATGAGTTAACGCTTCAGTAAAATGTTCAATTAACAAATGTTTAATTACTAATTCAACTAAAACAGTAAACCTTAACACTTCAATTAACTAAATATTCAGACAAATGAGTAAACTTAACACTTCACTTTGCTGAATATTCAAACAAATGTTCAATTAACAGATAATTTAACACTTTAGTAAAATGTTCAATTAATAAGTGTTCGGTTACTAATTCAACTAAAACAGTAAACTTAACACTTCAATACCCTAAACATGAATGTTCAGTTAAATATTCAGACAAAATTTCAGTTAACCCTAGAACCCTAACGCAGGAACAGCACACCTAGAACACTAACTCTATAACCCAACCGGACGAACATCAGCCCTAAAACCCTAACCCTAGAAACCTAAACTACAAACCCAATCGGGGAAAAGGGAGAACGCGCATGCATTACTTACCAGACACCGCCGAAAGAGGATGCCCAGTTTTGGCTGCCCATCGGATCTTCCTTCACAGCTCGGGCGAACGCGGCCGCCGCCGCAGATTCAACTGATGGGGTTGCCGGCGGCAGTTGGGGAGGAAGCTGCGGCTGAGATGGATTTGAGCTACCATAGAACTCCGGCGGATCTCCATCAGCGCCGCACCTAGCATCAGCAGCGCCTCCATCGCGGGATTTCGCCGTCGCCATGAGTGGGAGCACGAAGGACAAAGAGAGAGTGCGGGCGAGATAGTGAGAAAGCTAGTGCGGTCGGGCGAGCCGGCCACATCGGTTCGACGAGTAATGGCGTCGTCCGCCTCGCCGTTACGCCACGCCACCTCTTTTGGGTCCCACCTGTCTGAAACGCCCTCAGAGGCTGCAAATCAAGCTATCACTGTTTTTTACAAAAAGTTTACCGAATGCGCAGTGCTTTTTGCAAAAGATTAGGGACCAGATGGTTTTCTGCAGAAGAAGCCCCAAATGTAGTTGTTTTTTGCAATTAACTCATATTTAATGTGCTTAGCACCTCATCTAAGCACTCATGCATTGGCAGCAGCCTCGAAAGAATGGAAAACAGTAGCTCTAGTGAGTCAAAGAGACCGAAGCGCGTTTTTTCATAAAAAGAAAAGAAAGTCAAACCGCAGCTGATAGTGATTGGTAATACTCCTACTACTCCCGGCAGAGGCAGGACATGCATCAATCTCCAGCAAAAGTGCAGAACCAGCTCCCGGTTTCGGATATAGCAGTGACTTGGTAGGGAAGGCCGGAGCAGGGCGTTCGCGCGGCAAGCCAGCCCACGGTGGCTTGTCATCGTTGCCAACCTCGTCCTTCCAGTCGTCTAGTCATAGTGGCCAATGACAAAAGCCTTTCTTTCTTCTCCAAGCGTGTACATCTCCGCCGATTTCTTCGTACGTGTTTTCTCAGGAAAAGGCAATCTGACTCGTCCATTTTCGTTCTTCTTTTACGGCGGCCGGCGTCAGCGTAGGTCCTCCGTGCTTCACAAGGTAATAATAACGCCCTAAGCTGCCTAGCAGGGAGCGCTAGCCTTGAGCCCCTATGATTATTTACCAAATGCAGCTTATATAATTGATTAAAGAAAGAAGGCGCTGGAAGATGTCAATCGCCAACTAGGAGTAGGTGCCTCAGCTGCGTTCAGCACGCAACATAAGTTTCGACGTCAGCCAGAAAAAGGATGGAGCAACAATAGGTATATGAGCCGGCTGCGCCAACCTGGCGAATCATGGTGGACGAACGGTGCAGATGATGAGATAGATGACGAAAAGGCATAGCCTGAGCCCTGATGGGTCATCTCATCTCCCCGGCTGCTGAAATGGCATACGGAACCGGTAGACAACACCTACGTACCATTTTGGTTCCTTCTGCGCTAAGTATTTAGATATGCACGCGTCTTTGTCATGCATATCCATTGGCCACTATACTGGCGTATACATGTGTCGCACCCGCTTCACCTTATCCGTGCCAAATATGCCATGTATAAATTGTGGTATTCCGGGAGACCGGAATGCAAGTATGTCTACGTAAAACTAGCTAGCTAGACTGGTAGTGTAGTTTCGGGACAGAAATGCGGGTCGCACATCGCTCACGACTAACATACCGTGTGAGTACCAAGTCATCGTTCGTGTATCTCCATTTAATTGTATTGCTCTTTCTGTTTGAAATACCACTAGTATATCTGTATATATCCATTGTGTTGTACTCCCTCTGTCTCAGAATAAATATCTTAATTTTAATATAATTTTGTACTAAAATAAAGTTGAGACACTTATTTTAAGACGAATAAAGTATTTTATAGTTTACAGAGTCACGGTGATGCACACACGTACAAGCTCCGTGACATCCCTTGGACCATTGAGCAGCCAAGTTCAAGGGAACAGAATAAGAGCAACTCTACCAGACCCCGCATCCCGCCCCGACCCGTAAAATAACCAACAAAATGCGGGTCGGGGCGGAAAAATCAGCCCGATCAGACCTAACATCCCGCCCCGGCCCGCCAAAAAATTTAGGGGGCGCGATAAAATCCCGAGCCCAAGCCGGGAAAACGCGGGTTTCCGCCTCGCGGCTGCGGTGCCCTGCATATAAACGGAAGCGATTGGTGGAGGGACATTTCATCCCGCGCTTTCTTCCACCAACTACCTCTCCTCTCCCCCCTCGCGCCGCCGCCGGCCGCCGCCCAAGATTCCGGCGAAAGCAGCCGGCAGGAGCACGCCGGAAGGCCGCCACGCGCACGAGGCCTCCCCTCCTTTCCCCCCTGCGTCGGCGGGCCGCCGGATTTGCAGATCTGCGACACTTCATCGCGGGCCACCGGATTTGGCTTTTCCGGACGCCGGTTGCTGCCCCAAGCGATGGAGTGGTCGGGGAGCCTCTCCCGCAGCCCAGACAAGGGCGCATCGCCGCATGCAGGTGCTGCTTCGTCTGCCCGCCGCCGCCGAAGGTTTGCGTGCATGGATTCGTCCGGCCGTCCACCGGGGTCTGCGCTCGCGCTGCGTCTTTGTGGCTTGCCGATGCCGCTCATAGAATGCGACGAAGCACCCCGGATGGGTGTTCTTCAAATGCAAAAACGACGGGGTACGTGCACTTGCGGTAGCTCATTTTGATGGCTCATTATTTGGTTCAATTGCAGTAGCTCATTTTGAAGATGCTCACTCATTGTGTGTAGGAAGATGGATACTCATTTTGGTTTTGGGAAGGCGAGTACATTGATTTGTTGATAGAAAAAAATTAATAGATGTTCGTGCACTCCTTAATAGAATCGAAGGCAATGAATCAGGTGCATGTGCAACTGGAGGGAAAGCAACGTCTACTTCTTTCGAACCAAAGATGAAGAAAGAAGAATGCAAAATCAAGAATCCGCAGATCAACAATGAATGCATGGAGAAGATATTAGTACAACTTGGAAATCTTCTAAAATGCATACTTGTGTTTCTTGTTTTCTTTGGTCTTACTATTCTAGCAAAGATTTGGTGATGTCTATGTATCCAATATTGTTGAAAAAGCAAAAAAAAATGCATTATGTTGGATCAAATTATGGTGCAAATTTAGGTTTTCCGGATCGGGAGGAGCTGCGCTGCGCCCGATCAGACCCCGCAAAGCCGACCCGTAAAAGAGCATATTCCGTGATTATTCTTTTTTACGGGTCTGTTATGCGGGGTCTGTATCTGCGGCCGTCCGCGCCGGCCTACAAAACCGTTTTTCCGCGAACTGCAAACGCGTTTTCCGTGCTGGTCGGATGCGGGGTCTGCTAGAGTTGCTCTAAGCACAACGAGCTAGCTGTTCCATATTTCCTCGGCAGAACATAGCAACTTGTGGAACAAGACCATCCCACGAGCCATACGAGTTGAGAGAACGCTCGTTAAAATTACACATTTGTTTGGTTCAATTAGCGCGTGTTGCTACGTCAAGGTCACGCCGAACGGCAGCGACAAATTTTGTCTAGTTTAAACCATGAGCAACTAGATGAGCCAACGGTCACAACTGGCCGAGGGGCGTGCCGCTGGAACCAGGGCCAAGGAAATTTCTGGGGACGTACGTGACGAGGGAGATGAAGATCCATCGGATGATGAAATGAGAAGACTAATTGATGATGGTTGTTCGTTCCCTAAATTACTTGGCTATATGCGGAGAAAATATTATATAGGAAAGTGGGTAGCACCTACCATATACACTACTCCTATCCTATGTCAACAAAAAGAAACGAACCCAGCCAACAATTGGTAGGTTAAGAATTAGGTAAAGTCGTCAATAGAACTGATGAAATTGCTTGAAATGTGAAGGCTTGAATGGAGCGGAGTTGAACAACAAATTGTCGTTCAGCAATACACGGCACGTGAGACCAATATAAATAACACCGGAAAGCATATGACTCCTGCTACAGAGACGATACTTCCTACACGACCCATGCCCAACACAAAAGATTAGACCGTCCCTGAGTGGATTCAAGATGCAGCGCACCAGCGGATGTTGCATCGTATGACGATCAAACATCGAAACGTCATGTGTACAGTAGTTTTCGAAAGCAGATTTACTACTCACCCCAATATTAAATATTTAAATGTATGCTTTTGGATGATTTAATGTAATATCACCATCACATGTAGGCATGTAGTACAACCTAGTGCAAACCAATTGTGCACACGCAAAAGGCACAAAACACACACATGATCCGCAAAGCTCTCTCCCCTTCTCCATGCTCTCTTTTGTGGAGAGAATGAGAATCACAATATCTGCCAAACAAAAAAAAGTAGAGATACTATTCCATGGGACCACTAGTTGTGATTTACTAGGCTAATCATGTGGATCTCGGTGAGGAAAAAGCAACCGGCCTTTTAGAGTCTTCTTTTTTTCTTTGAGAGTATACAAATTGCGTGGTATATTTTTTATAGAAGACAGAGAATATGTTACAAGAATGGATAGGAACATCAAGAAATGTTATACTGTTACTATCACTTTGAGTGATCTATCTTTTCTATATCTCTTTGTGTATGTTGATTTTTTTTACTTGAAATGTATGAAATTAGAAAGGGTAAAATGTGGTATAATTTTCGCTAAATGAGATAGAATGGATGAAAAATTCATAAATGAGGTAATTTCTTTCACAAAAGTTAAAACTGGGGCAAAAATGAAATTCAATAGAAAAAATCTCAGCGATTTACTACTTTTCATTAAAACAACAACTTAGAAATTTTCTTATTTTATTACTTTCTTATTGAGAGATAACAAGAGGGATGATATGATTCATTGAACAAAGGAGAGGCAAAAAGACTCATGTCCGGTTAACTAGAAGAAATCAAGCTAGAGCCCTAACAATAAGCAACTACCTAGTTAAACTAGATCTAGATTGTCCGGCTTAAGGCATCTCCAACGTCGTCCCTCAAACCACCTGCAAGGATTCGGACAGCGTGGTCCGGCTGTGTTTTACCATCCAACGCGGTCCTGCATCAATTCGCCGACCGGTTCAGACGCTCTTTTTTCCGCAAACTGGGGGGAGGGCTTTGCAGGCGTCTGGACCCACTACCATGGCCGCGTCTGACAAACCTGGCCTACCAAAAACCAGGGCACCCCCGCGCGCTTTCCCGGCAGAAGCCATTCACGCCGCTCTAGAGCGGCCGCTCATTGACGCCGGCCCAGAGCAGGCGTGACCTCTCACCTGTTGCCGACATTGAAGCGACCTGCCGGCCAAGGGCGCCGCCCGCGCCGCGTCCCTGGTCTCCACACCTGTTCAATGCCAAAGAGACTTTTACTGTACGGGACGGGACGGATGTCTATCCCACCCGTTCAATGCTCATCCCTCCGTCTGCCACCATTAAACAGGCTCGTCGACCGAGAAACCAACTCCGGCGCCTGCACGTTGATGCACTCGGACGCTTGGTCTCACTGGCATCCACTATTTAAAGACGGTCACACCTGGCGAATAGCCCACAACAACCCCATCCACCCCACATCTTTCTTATGTGCACCACATCCACCATGACTGTGAGTGGGAACGCTGTGTGGGAGAGCCTGTCGATGAAGATGAAGCACGAGATCACCACCCTTGTCGCCGCCTGGCAGAGTCCGCGTGCAAGGCGGATCGAGGTCGGTATGTTGGCCAACTCCCCTGAGGTATCTGACGAGAACGACCGCACGATGAAGACGGGCTCCGACAACGATTCAACACTAAAGCCCGTGCCGGTGCATGCAGACTTGACCAAGGAGCAAGCGCATGCGCACTTCAACACCACCATGACGAAGGAGCAGCCTGCGTCGGCACCTATGTCACTGTTCCAGCAGGCACATGAAGAGCAATGGTCCTCCTCGAGCAGCACCGGCCGGCGGAAGGCTAGGTCAATGGTGAGCGAATGAGCGAGGAAGCCGTGACGACCTAGGCAGTGGTGGACCCCAACTTCGTCATCGAGCAGTAGGCGCTCTACAAGGACGCCCGCGCTCAAGCTGCTGCTCGCAACGCGCGGGTGGCTTAGCCGGACGCGGACGCGATGCTGAATGCGCAGGCGATCGCAGACCGGTACGCCACCACCTCGCGTCCTACGTGCCGCCAAACACTGTTTGGTCGCGCCGCTGGGACGACGACAGTGTCAGTCCCTCCATTTCCATCGTGGACCTCATGTCCACCGGCGACGGATAGGTCGCGGACTCCTCCGATGATGATGATGAGTAGGGCATGTGAACGGCAAGGCCTGGTGTCCCAAGTGGGTCGATCTGTCTTGCATATTCCACTCTTCCTCGGGGGAGACCGCACCTTCACTTCATGAGTCTTGTCACGGCCGCTCATCAAGACGGCGAGGGAGGTGGAGCAGTGAGTTGCCTCGCTCGTATCCGGCGGGCTCGGCGGGCCACCCAGCCAGTTTTTATGATGGAAAACCCCTCTTGCTGCTCGTCGGATGCCATGGAGAGTATGGAGAATATGGTGCGAGGAGAATATGGGAAGCGGAGGTATGGTGCAGTTCTTGCCCGGCGTCTGACCTCGTTTAAATACACGATGGACGCGAAGAGCCAATCAGCGTTGTGTTTAATGTAGTCCGGCTCATGAACGGATGTGTGGTCGGAGTAGGTCTCCGGGCACACGCGCGACTTTAATGATGGCAGATGAGGACGCGTGTTCAGCTGGGCGTGCCGCGGTCGGCGCCATTGAGAGGTTCCGTCCACCCTGGTCGTCGTTAATGTGGAGTGGCCGCTCACAGCAGCATGAATGCGGGCAGCTGGAGCCGAACGGAAAAGCACGCGGGCGATGGAAGAGGGTTTTGGGTGTGACATGATTGCCAGATGCGGACGTGGCAGCGGTCCGGACGCCCGCACCCCCTCCCCCACTTTGTCTCTAGTTTGTGAGAAAATGCACGCCTGCGGACCGATACAAGACAGCGTTGGATGACAGAACACGTCTGGACGGTTTGTGTCGGCGTTGGAATAACATTATTTCAGCCACAAAATGAGTGGTTTCTCCCCACGTGTAAATAAGAGCAACTCCAACGGTCCGACCCAAACGGACGGCAATTTTGTCCGCTTTTTGTCCGTTTGGGTCGGCCAGGCGGACACGGATGTCCGCTTCCGCGTTTGGGTCAGCGCGTCCGCCCAACGCTAGCCTGACCCATTTTGACGGTGCTAAAAAAATAAACGCATGCACATTAAAAAAGAGAAACAACATTAGTTAAACATTAAAGCCGGCCACGAAGGCCGGCGAGAGTCCACACATCCACATTTGCATTTAAAAAAATAAAAACAACCTAAACTATGAGGCGGCGCGCTGCCCTAGGCGTTGTCGTCATCGTCCTCGGGGTCCGTGAGGTCGATGAGCGTCGGCACCGGCCCGGCCCAAGCGAACGCCGTGTTCCAGAGCGCCGTCATGTCGGGCGCACGCAGTGCCGGCGCGGGGGTGTGTGCGGCCGCCTGTGCAGCCGCGGCCTGGCGCGCCTCCTCCTTGCCCTCGCGCTGCTCCTCCTCGAGGTCGCGCTCGAACATCTTGAGGTACTCGCGGTCGCGGTGCTCCTCAGCCACCCGGATCTGGCGCCAGTGCTCGAGGTACGCCGCCTCCTCCGCCGGCGTCGCTCCCATCCAGACCGACGACGCGCGTACCCACTCGCGCACTACTCCTGTCCAGGAGTAGCGATCAATGGGGGACGGCTCCGGCTCGGGCTTCGGCTGCGGCTTGATAGGGGACGGCGGGGCCATCATCGGCACCACGCTGTCGCCCGCCGTGGAGAGGGCAAGTGCCTGCGCCATTGCCGCCTCGTACCGAGCCTCCTCTTCCTCCGCCGCCTCCGCCCTGCGCCGCTCGTCCTCCTCGCTCTCCCGGTAGACGGCTGCAAGGGCCGCCTGGTCCTCCTCGCGGACGACGAGCGCCGACGGCGGCGAGCTCCGGTCGACCTTGGGCACGCCCCGTCGCCTCGCCTCCTCGTGCTCGAAGGCGAACCACCTCGCCCAGTTGGACGAGTCGGATGCGTAGGCGGCGTCGCGGCGCTGCTCTGGCGTCAGCAGCGCCCGCCGGCGTCGCACCTCCTCCGCGTGAGCCCGATTCGTCCGCGGCGTCGCCGGCACTGGGATCCTATCTGGATCCAGAAGCCAGTCGTGCGGTAGGGTCATGTCGGGATACGGCAAAGGCTGGCTGTGCTGCCAGTGCCACTCCGCCTGGTGCACTGGCACGTTCACGCGCTGCCTCTGTCGGCGAGGCGCCGGCGCCGGCGGAGGCGGGAGGAACTTTGAGGGGAAAGGGGTGGCGGGGGCCTTGCCCTTGGCCTTGCTGCCGCTGGCACCGGAGAAGAGGCCCATCTCGCGGTGGTTGTGGTGGCTAGGATTTGCCGGCGACGGGGGAGCAAAGCTTGGCAGATGTGGACGGCGAGTTTGGATGAGACGGCCCCACCGCACGGTCGGCTTAAAAACGGACGAGCGCCGTCGCTGACGCGTGGGCCCGTGGTCATAAATTAAGTTGATCGCGTGGGCAGCGGGTAGTTGGACGGCCGCCATGTGGGGACGCAGCGGACAGCGAGAAGGCGCGTGAAGCGTCCATTCGGCGTCCGCGCCGACGCATTTGGGGCGCAAATTTGGACCACAAATGCGTCAGCGCGGACGCGACACAGACGTGATTTGGGTTTGGGTCAGTGCGTTGGGCCACCACTTTTGTCCGCGCCGACCCAAACGGTCGCAGGCGGACGAAATGTATCGGCCCTTTGGAGTTGCTCTAACACTCCCTGTGTCCCTCACTTCTCGCGTTGATTAACCAACACATATACATTGAACAGATATGAGACAAGATTCACTTTCTTAGGCCAACTCCACCGCGAGACCCCAAACGAACGTCCGGTTTGGCCGGATTTTGTCCCTTTGTGGCGCTGATGGGTTCGCTCGTGTCCGGTCTTGTCCGTTGGGTCGTGCGTGCGCCCACCGCGCGGCCGCTCCCCAAATCACGTCCGCGTTGGACATGATTTAAAAATAGAAAAACGTAAATAAAATGACTAAAAAATTAAATAAGCACAGTTTAATAAACATAAAACTTAGTTAGGGTCGCCACGGCCACAAAACGGCCCAGTTTCACGTCCAACTTGACATAATTAAACATAAAAAGAAAATAAAAAACGGCCACCGCCAGCGCGCTCCTACCCATGCCCGTCGATGCCGTCGCCGTCTTCAGTGGCCGCCGGCGGCGTAGTCGTCGCTGACGAGGTCCACGTAGGTCGGCGGCGTCCAGAGGTGGGCTGGCGGTGCGTGGTAGACGGGGGCGGGCTGGACGGCGGGAGGTGCCTGCACGACCTCCTCCCGTGGTGATGCCTCCCGCTCCGGTGACCGCGGCGGAGTGGCGCACCAGTTCACGCCCACGGCGGCGGCCATCTCCGGTGCAGTGCAGGACCAGCCCCACCCCTGGCCCAGCAGACCCGGGTGGAACGCGGCCACCGGCTCCTCCTCTATCGCCTCCTCCTCCATCGCCTCCTTCGCGGCCACCATCTCCAGCTCGAGGATGGCTACCTCGCCGGCGGCGGAGCGGGCCATCAACTCCTCCAGGCCCTCCCATTGCCGCTCATCGTGCGTGTACATGGAGTCCTCCATGACACGCGCCATGAGACGGGCCTCCTCCTCCGCTGTCATGTGAGGAGGTGGTGGTGGAGATGGCGAAGGCGACGGCGACGGTGTGGGAGTGAGGCCGCGCACCAGCCTACGCCCGCGCTCCTGGGGAGCAGGCGCTGCGCGCTCCCGACGTGGCCGCCGCGACCCAGACGTCATGTCGTCGAAGAAGGAGGCACGCCGCACGTCGTGCTCGTCCCTGAGCCAGGTATCCCAGAGGGAGGAGTCCGGGGTGTACCTGTCGTCGTAGTAAAAGTCGTTGGGGAGGAGGCGGTGGTGGCGCTCGATCTCATGACGGCGCGCACGACCACTCGCCGGGACCGGCGGGATCGGCACACGATCGGCGGACAGGTGCCAGTTGTTGGGGAGGTGGATGATACGTCTCCGTCGTATCTACTTTTCCAAACACTTTTGCCCTTGTTTTGGACTCTAACTTGTATGATTTGAATGGAACTAACCTGGACTGACACTGTTTACAGCAGAATTGCTATGATGTTGTTTTATGTGCAGAAAACAAAAGTTCTCAGAATGACCTGAAACTCCACAGAATATATTACAATAAATAATAAAAAAAATCCTCGCCCACACCCTTTCCACGAGGGTGGGGGGCGCCCCTACCTCGTGGGCCTCTGGAGACCTCCCGACTCCAACTCCAACTCTATATATTTGCTTTCGAGGAGAAAAAAATAAGAGAGAAGAATTCATCGCATTTTATGATACGGAGCCGGCGCCAAGACCTAAAACCTCTCGGGAGGGCTGATCTTGAGTCCGTTCGGGACTCCGGAGAGGGGGATTCGTCGCCGTCGTCATCATCAAGCATCCTCCATCACCAATTTCATGATGCTCACCGCCGTGCGTGAGTAATTCCATCGTACGTTTGCTGGACGGTGATGGGTTGGATGAGATTTATCATGTAATCGAGTTAGTTTTGTTAGGGTTTGATCCCTAGTATCCACTATGTTCTGAGATTGATGTTGCTATGACTTTGCTATGCTTAATGCTTGTCACTAGGGCCCGAGTGCCATGATTTCAGATTCAGATCTGAACCTATTATGTTTTCAATATATGAGTGTTCTTGATCCTATCTTGCAAGTCTATAGTCACCTATTATGTGTTATGATCCGTTAACCCCGAAGTGACAATAATCGGGATACTTACCGGTGATGACGTAGTTTGGAGTTCATGTATTCACTATGTGTTAATGCTTTGTTCCGGTACTCTATTAAAAGGAGGCCAGGCCTTAATATCCCTTAGTTTCCATTAGGACCCCGCTGCCACGGGAGGGTAGGACAAAAGATGTCATGCAAGTTCTTTTCCATAAGCACGTATGACTATATTCGGAATACATGCCTACATTATATTGACGAATTGGAGCTAGTTCTGTGTCACCCTATGTTATGACTGTTACATGATGAACCGCATCCAGCATAATTATCCATCATTGATCCGATGCCTACGAGCTTTCCATATACTGGTTTACGCTTATTTACTTTCCCGTTGCTATTATTACAATCACTACAAAATACCAAAAGCATTACTTTGCTTTCATTACTCTTTTGTTACCGTTACCATCACTATCATATTACTTTGCTACTAAACCCTTTGCTGCAGATACTAAGTTTCTAGGTGTGGTTGAATTGACAACTCAGCTGCTAATACTTGAGAATATTCTTTGGCTCCCCTTGTGTCGAATCAATAAATTTGGGTTGAATACTCTACCCTCGAAACCTGTTGCGATCCCCTATACTTGTGGGTTATCAAGACTAATTTCTGGCGCCGTTGCCGGGGAGCATAGCTCTATTCTTTGAGTCACTTGGGATTTATATCTGCTGGACACTATGAAGAATTTGAAAGACGCTAAGACAACAATTTATCCCTCAACTACGAGGGGAGGTAAGGAACCGCCATCTAGCTCTGCACTTGATTCACCTTTTGTTTTGAGTAAGCTTGCAACACCTACACCTGCTTCTGCTATTCGTTCTGATATGTCGCATGTTATTGATGATGCCACTTCTACTATGCATGACACTTATGATGAAACTACTTCTATGATTGATACTACTGTGCCACTTGGTGATTTTCTCGAGGGACGACTTGCTAGGGCTAGAGAGATTGAAAATATTGAATCCGATTATGATGATCAAAGTGATGATGAAGAATCACTTGTTATTCCTGAGGGTTATTTATTTGATCAAGAAGCTTCTTTATCTATTTTAGCTTGCAAAGATAGATATGAACTCAAAAGGTTATTAGCTAAATGGAATAAGCAATCTCTAAATGCTAGGATGAAACCTGACCCTGTTTTTTCTACTTCACCTATCTGTGTTACTGATAAGGATTATGAATTCTCTGTTGATCCGATATAATTACTTTAGTTGAATCTGATCCTTTTCATGGCTATGAATCTGAAACTGTTGTGGCACATCTTACTAAATTAAATGATATAGCCACCCTGTTCACTAATGATGAGAGATCTCGCTACTTTTATATCCTTAAAATATTTCCGTTCTCATTAAAGGGTGATGCTAAGATATGGTTTAATTCTCTTGATCCTGGTTGTATGCGCAGTCCCCAGGATATGATATATTACTTCTCTGCTAAATATTTCCCTGCTCATAAGAAACAAGCTGCTTTAAAGGAAATATACAACTTTGTGCAAATTAAAGAAGAGAGTCTCCCACAAGCTTGGGGAAGGCTTCTCAAGTTACTTAATACTTTGCCTGATCATCCTCTTAAGAAAAATGAAATACTTGATATCTTTTACAATGGACTAATCGATGCTTCCAGAGATTACCTGGATAGTTGTGCTGGTTCTCTTTTCAGGGAAAGAACACCGGATGAAGCTGAAATCTTATTGAATAATATGTTGACAAATGAAATTAATTGGGCACCTCCTGAGCTAGCTCCTGCTCCAATTAATGATCCTATTCCTAAACCAACTCCGAAGAAGAGAGGTGTTCTATTTCTCAGTCCCGAAGATATGCAAGAGGCAAAGAAATCTATGAAAGAAAAAGGTATTAAAGCTAAAGATGTTAAGAATTTACCTCCTATTGAAGAAATACATGGTCTTAATTTACCGCCTGCCGAAGAAATATATGATCTTGATCCTTTACTTATTGAAGAATCTCCAGACCTCGATAACCCAACACAGGTAGTAAAGGTAAATTCTCTCTATAGATATGATAAAGCTGAAATCCCTCCTGCTAAAATTGCTAGTCAATGTTTGGATGAGTTTGATAATTTTATGTTTAAGCAAGAAGACTTCAATGCTTATTTTGGTAGACAATTAAAACAAGATGCTGATATGATTAAATACTTGGGTGATTATATGGCTAATATTAGAGGTGAACTTAAACTTGTTAGCAAACATGCTTTTATGGTTACCACTCAAGTAGAACAAGTACTTAAAGCTCAAAAAGAATTGCTTAATGAGATGAATAGTAAGAAAAATAATTATGTTGTTAAAGTGGCTACTAGAACTGGTAGAATGACTCAGGAACCTTTGTATCCTGAAGGCCACCCTAAGAGAATTGAGCAAGATTCTCAGAGAAATAATATTGATGCACCTAGTTCTTCTAAAAAGAAGAAAAAGAAAAATGATAGAACGGTGCAAACTTCTAGTGAACCTATTGCTGAACCACCTGATAATCCAAATGATATCTCTATGTCTGATGCTGAAACACAATCTGGCAATGAACATGAACCTAATGAAAATGTTAATGATGATGTTCATAATAATGCTCAACCTAGTAATGATAATGATGTAGAAATTGAACCTGTTGTTGATCTTGATGACCTACAATCAAAGAATCAACGTTATGATAAGAAAGACTTTGTTGCTAGGAAACATGGTAAAGAAAGAGAGCCTTGGGTTCATAAACCCATGCCTTTTCCTGTTGGGGAACGTGGTAATTTCAAAAAAATTCCTACGGACACGCAAGATCATGATGATGCATAGCAACGAGGGGAGAGTGTGATCTACGTACCCTTGTAGACCGACAGCGGAAGCGTTAGCACAACGCGGTTGATGTAGTCGTACGTCTTCACGGCCCGGCCGATCAAGCACCGAAACTACGACACCTCCGAGTTTTAGCACACGTTCAACTCGATGACGATCCCCGGACTCCGATCCAGCAAAGTGTCGGGGTAGAGTTCCGTCAGCACGACGGCGTGGTGATGATCTTGATGTACTACCGTCGCAGGGCTTCGCCTAAGCACCGCTACAATATTATCGAGGATTATGGTGGAAGGGGGCACCGCACACGGCTAAGAATATGATCACGTGGATCAACTTGTGTGTCTAGGGGTGCCCCCTGCCCCCGTATATAAAGGATCAAGGGGAGGAGGCCGGCCGGCCCCTATGGCGCACCAAGGAGGAGTCCTCCTCCTAGTAGGAGTAGGACTCCTACTAGGAGGGGGAAGGAAGTGGGGAGGGAGAAGGAAAGGGGGGCGCCGCCCCCCCTCTCCTAGTCCAATTCGGACCAGGGGGGAGGAGGCGCGCGGCCCACCCTGGCTGCCCCTCTCTCTCCACTAAGGCCCATTACTTCTCCCGGGGGGTTCCGGTAACCCTCCGGCTCTCCGGTTTTCTCCAAAATCACCCGGAACACTTCCGGTGTCCGAATATAGCCGTCCAATATATCAATCTTTATGTCTCGACCATTTCGAGACTCCTTGTCATGTCCGTGATCACATCCGGGACTCCGAACTAACTTCGGTACATCAAAACTCATAATATAACTGTCATCGAAACCTTAAGCGTGCGGACCCTACGGGTTCGAGAACAATGTAGACATGACCGAGACACGTCTCCGGTCAATAACCAATAGCGGAACCTGGATGCTCATATTGGCTCCTACATATTCTACGAAGATCTTTATCGGTCAGACCGCATAACAACATACGGTGTTCCCTTTGTCATCGGTATGTTACTTGCCCGAGATTCGATCGTCGGTATCTCAATACCTAGTTCAATCTCGTTACCGGCAAGTCTCTTTACTCATTTCGTAATACATCATCTTGCAACTAACTCATTAGTTGTAATGCTTGCAAGGCTTATGTGATGTGCATTACCGAGAGGGCCCAGAGATACCTCTCCGACAATCGGAGTGACAAATCCTAATCTCGAAATACGCCAAGCCAACATGTACCTTTGGAGACACCTGTAGAGCTCCTTTATAATCACCCAGTTACGTTGTGACGTTTGGTAGCACACAAAGTGTTCCTCCGGCAAACGGGAGTTGCATAATCTCATAGTCATAGGAACATGTATAAGTCATGAAGAAAGCAATAGCAACATACTAAACGATCGGGTGCTAAGCTAATGAAATGGGTCATGTCAATCACATCATTCTCCTAATAATGTGATCCCGTTAATAAAATGACAACACATGTCTATGGTTAGGAAACATAACCATCTTTGATTAATGAGCTAGTCAAGTAGAGGCATACTAGTGACGTTTGGTTTGTCTATGTATTCACACAAGTATTATGTTTCCGGATAATACAATTCTAGCATGAATAATAAACATTTATCATGATATAAGGAAATAAAATAATAACATTATTATTGCCTCTAGGGCATATTTCCTTCAATTCCTCCCAAACCATCCAAGAAAAAGGATGATGAGGATTTTGAGCGCTTTGCTGAAATGATTAGACCTATCTTTTTGCGTATGCGATTAACTGATATGCTCAAAATGAATCCTTATGCTAAGTACATGAAAGATATTGTTACAAATAAAAGAAAGATACCAGAAGCTGAAATTTCCACCATGCTTGCTAATTATACTTTTAAGGGTGGAATACCAAAGAAACTTGGAGATCCAGGAGTACCCACTATACCATGCTCCATTAAAAGAAACTATGTTAAAACTGCTTTATGTGATCTTGGAGCCGGTGTTAGTGTTATGCCTCTCTCTTTATATCGTAGACTTGACTTGAATAAGTTAGCACCTACTGAAATATCTTTGCAAATGGCTGATAAATCAACTGCTATACCTGTCGGTATTTGTGAGGATGTGCCTGTTGTGGTTGCAAACATTACTATTTTAACGGACTTTGTTATTCTTGATATTCCCGAGGACGATAGTATGTCTATTATTCTTGGAAGACCTTTTTTGAATACTGCAGGGGCTGTTATTGATTGCACTAAAGGCAATGTCACTTTTCATGTTAATGGTAATGAGCATACGGTGTTGGAAATATGCCCTAGAGGCAATAATAAAAGCATTATTATTATATTTCCTTTTTCATGATAATTGTCTTTATTCATGCTATAATTGTGTTATCCGGAAATCGTAATACATGTGTGAATAATAGACACCAACATGTCCCTAGTAAGCCTCTAGGTGACTAGCTCGTTGATCAACAGATAGTCATGGTTTCCTGACTATGGACATTGGATGTCATTGATAACGAGATCACATCATTAGGAGAATGATGTGATGGACAAGACCCAATCCTAAACATAGCACAAGATCGTATAGTTCGTTTGCTAGAGTTTTCCAATGTCAAGTATGTTTTCCTTAGACCATGAGATCGTGTAACTCCCGGATACCGTAGGAGTGCTTTGGGTGTACCAAACGTCAAAATGTAACTAGGTGACTATAAAGGTATACTACGGGTATCTCCGAAAGTGTCTGTTGGGTTGACACGGATCAAGACTAGGATTTGTCACTCCGTGTGACGGAGAGGTATCACTGGGCCCACTCGGTAATGCATCATCATAATGAGCTCAAAGTGACCAAGTGTCTGGTCACGGGATCATGCATTACGGTACGAGTAAAGTGACTTGCCGGTAACAAGATTGAACGAGGTATAGGGATACCGACGATCGAATCTCGGGCAAGTAACATACCGATTGACGAAGGGAATTGTATACGGGTTTGATTGAATCCTCGACATCGTGGTTCATCCGATGAGATCATCTAGGAGCATGTGGGAGCCAACATGGGTATCCAGATCCCGCTGTTGGTTATTGGCCGGAGAGTCGTCTCGGTCATGTCTACATGTCTCTCGAACCCGTAGGGTCTACACACTTAAGGTTCGGTGACGCTAGGGTTGTAGGGATATGTATATGCAGTAACCCGAATGTTGTTCGGAGTCCCGGATGAGATCCCGGACGTCGCGAGGAGTTCCGGAATGGTCCGGAGGTAAAGAATTATATATAGGAAGTGCTATTTCGGCTATCGGGACAAGTTTCGGGGTCACCGGTATTGTACCGGGACCACCGGAAGGGTCCCGGGGGCCCACCGGGTGGGGCCACCTGCCCCGGGGGCCACATGGGCTGTAGGGGTGTGCGCCTTGGCCTATATGGGCCAAGGGCACCAGCCCCAAGATGCCCATGCGCCAAGAGATAAGGAAAGGAAGAGTCCTAAAAGGGGAAGGCACCTCCTAGGTGCCTTGGGGAGGATGGACTCCTCCCTTGGCCGCCGCCCCCCCAGGAGATTGCATCTCCTAGGGCCGGCGCCCCCCTAGGCTCCCTATATATAGTGGGGAATGAGGGCCTCTCACACCACGCCTTTGGTGCCTCCCTCTCCCTCTCCAACACATCCTCCTCCTCCGTAGAGCTTGGCGAAGCCCTGACGGAGTACTGCAGCTCCTCCACCACCACGCCGTCGTGCTGCTGCTGGAGCCATCTTCCTCAACCTCTCCTTCCCCTTGCTGGATCAAGAAGGAGGAGACGTCACGCTGACCGTACGTGTGTTGAACACGGAGGTGTCGTCCGTTCGGCGCTAGGATCTCCGGTGATTTGGATCACGTCGAGTACGCCTTCCTCATCCCCGTTCTTTGAACGCTTCCGCGTGTGATCTACAAAGGTATGTAGATGCAATCTGATCACTCGTTGCTAGATGAACTCCTAGATGGATCTTGGTGAAACCGTAGGAAATTTTTTGTTTTCTGCAATGTTCCCCAACAGTGGCATCATGAGCTAGGTCTATGCGTAGTTCTCTTGCACGAGTAGAACACAATTTGTTGTGGGCATTGATGTTGTCAACTTTCTTGCCGCTACTAGTCTTATCTTGCTTCAACGGTATTGTGGGATGAAGCGGCCCGGACCAACCTTACACGTACGCTTACGTGAGACCGGTTCCACCGACTAACATGCACAAGTTGCATAAGGTGGCTGGCGGGTTTCTGTCTCTCCCACTTTAGTTGGAGCGGATTCGATGAAAAGGGTCCTTATGAAGGGTAAATAGAAGTTGACAAATCACGGTGTGGCTTTCACGTAGGTAAGAAAACGTTCTTGCTAGAACCCTTTTGCAGCCACGTAAAACTTGCAACAACAATTAGAGGACGTCTAACTTGTTTTTGCAGCAAGTGTTCTGTGATGTGATATGGCCAAAGTTGTGATGAATGATGAATGATATATATGCGATGTATGAGATGTTCATGCTATTTTAATAGGAATCACGACTTGCATGTCGATGAGTATGACAACTGGCAGGAGCCATAGGAGTTGTCTTTATTTTTTGTATGACCTGCGTGTCATTGAGAAACGCCATGTAAATTACTCTACTTTATTGCTAAACGCGTTAGCCGTAGTAGTAGAAGTAATAATTGGCGAGCAACTTCATGGAGACACGATGATGGAGATCATGATGATGGAGATCATGGTGTCATGCCGGTGACAAGATGATCATGGAGCCCCAAGATGGAGATCAAAGGAGCTATGTGATATTGGCCATATCATGTCACTATTATTATTTGATTGCATGTGATGTTTATCATGTTTTTGCATCTTGTTTACTTAGAATGACGGTAGTAAATAAGATGATCCCTCATAATAATTTCAAGAAAGTGTTCCCCCTAACTGTGCACCGTTGCGACAGTTCGTTGTTTCGAAGCACCACGTGATGATCGGGTGTTAGATTCCAACGTTCACATACAACGGGTGTAAGACAGATTTACACATGCAAACACTTAGGTTGACTTGACGAGCCTAGCATGTACAGACATGGCCTCGGAACACAGAAGACCGAAAGGTCGAGCATGAGTCGTATAAAAGATACGATCAACATGAAGATGTTCACCGATGTTGACTAGTCCGTCTCACGTGATGATCGGACACGGCCTAGTTAACTCGGATCATGTTATACTTAGATTACTGGAGGGATGTCTATCTAAGTGGGAGTTCATTGAATAATTTGATTAGATGAACTTAATTGTAATGAACTTAGTCTAAAAATTTTACAATATGTTTTATAGATCAAATGGCCAACGTAGTCCTGAACTTCAACACGTTCCTAGAGAAAACCAAGCTGAAAGACGATGGCAGCAACTACACGGACTGGGTCCAGAACCTGAGGATCATCCTCATAGCTGCCAAGAAAAATTATGTCCTACAAGCACTGCTAGGTGACGCACCTGTTCTCTCTGCAGAACAAGACGTTATGAACGCTTGGCAGGCACGTACCGATGGCTACTCCCTCGTTCAGTGCGGCATGCTTTACAGCTTAGAGCCGGGGCTCCAAAAGCGTTTTGAGAGACACGGAGCATATGAGATGTTCGAAGAGCTGAAAATGGTTTTCCAAGCTCATGCCCGGGTCGAGAGATATCAAGTCTCCCACAAGTTCTTCAGCTGTAAGATGGAGGAAAACAGTTCTATCAGTGAGCACATACTCACTATGTCTGGGTTGCATAACCGCTTGACTCAGCTGGGAGTTAATCTCCCGGATGACGCGGTCATTGACAGAATCCTTCAGTCGCTTCCACCGAGCTACCAGAGCTTTGTGATGAACTTCAATATGCAGGGGATGGAAAAGACCATTCCTGAAGTATTTGCAATGCTGAAATCAGCAGAGGTAGAAGTCAAAAAGGAACATCAAGTGTTGATGGTGAATAAAACCACTAAGTTCAAGAAGGGCAAGGGAAAGAAAGCTTTCAAGAAGGACGGCAAGGGAGTTGCCGCTCCCGGCAAGCAAGCTGCCGGGAAGAAGCCAAAGAATGGACCCAAGCCTGAGACTGAGTGCTTTTATTGCAAGGAAAGTGGTCACTGGAAGCGGAACTGCCCCAAATACTTAGCGGACAAGAAGGCCGGCAAAACGAAAGGTATACGTGATATACATGTAATTGATGTGTACCTTACCAGTACTCGTAGTAGCTCCTGGGTATTTGATACCGGTGCAGTTGCTCACATTTGTAACTCAAAACAGGAGCTGCGGAATAAGCGGAGACTGGCGAAGGACGAGGTGACGATGCGCGTCGGGAATGGTTCCAAGGTCAATGTGATCGCCGTCGGCACGCTACCTCTACATTTACCTTCGGGATTAGTTTTAAACCTTAATAATTGTTATTTAGTGCCAGCTTTGAGCGTGAACATTGTATCAGGATCTCGTTTAATTCGAGATGGCTACTCATTTAAATCCGAGAATAATGGTTGTTCTATTTATATGAGAGATATGTTTTATGGTCATGCTCCGATGGTGAATGGTTTAATCTTAATGAATCTCGAGCGTAATGCTACGCATGTTCATAGTGTAAGTACCAAAGATGTAAGATTGATAATGATAGTCCCACATACTTGTGGCACTGCCGCCTTGGTCACATAGGTGTCAAACGCATGAAGAAGCTCCATGCAGATGGACTTTTAGAGTCTCTTGATTACGAATCATTTGACACGTGCGAACCATGCCTCATGGGTAAAATGACCAAGACTCCGTTCTCAGGAACAATGGAGCGAGCAACCAACTTATTGGAAATCATACATACTGATGTGTGCGGTCCAATGAGTGTTGAGGCTCGCGGTGGCTATCGTTATGTTCTCACCCTCACTGATGACTTGAGTAGATATGGGTATGTCTACTTAATGAAACACAAGTCTGAGACCTTTGAAAAGTTCAAGGAATTTCAGAGTGAGGTTGAGAATCAACGTGACAGGAAAATCAAGTTCCTGCGATCAGATCGTGGAGAATACTTGAGTCACGAGTTTGGCACACACTTAAGAAAATGTGGAATAGTTTCACAACTCACACCGCCTGGAACACCTCAGTGTAATGGTGTGTTCGAACTTCGTAATCGCACTCTATTAGATATGGTGCGATCTATGATGTCTCTTGCCGATTTACCGCTATCTTTTTGGGGGTATGCTTTAGAGACTGCCGCATTCACTTTAAATAGGGCTCCGTCAAAATCCGTTGAGACGACACCGTATGAATTATGGTTTGGAAAGAAACCTAAGCTGTCGTTTCTGAAAGTTTGGGGATGCGATGCTTATGTCAAGAAACTTCAACCTGAAAAGCTCGAACCCAAGTCGGAAAAATGCGTCTTCATAGGATACCCTAAAGAAACTATTGGGTATACCTTCTACCTCAGATCCGAAGGCAAGATCTTTGTTGCCAAGAATGGGTCCTTTCTAGAGAAGGAGTTTCTCTCGAAAGAAGTAAGTGGGAGGAAAGTAGAGCTTGATGAAGTATTACCTCTTGAACCGGAAAATGGCGCAACTCAAGAAAATGTTCCTGAGGTGCCTGCGCCGACTAGAGAGGAAGTTAATGATGATGATCATGAAACTTCAGATCAAGTTGCTACTGAACTTCGTAGGTCCACAAGGACACGTTCCGCACCAGAGTGGTACGGCAACCCTGTCTTGGAAATCATGTTGTTAGACAACGGTGAACCTTCGAACTATGAAGAAGCGATGGCGGGCCCGGATTCCGACAAATGGCTAGAAGCCATGAAATCCGAGATAGGATCCATGTATGAAAACGAAGTATGGACTTTGACTGACTTGCCTGTTGAGCGGCGAGCCATAGAAAATAAATGGATCTTTAAGAAGAAGACAGACGCGGATGGTAATGTGACCATCTATAAAGCTCGGCTTGTCGCTAAGGGTTATCGACAAGTTCAAGGGGTTGACTACGATGAGACTTTCTCGCCGGTAGCGAAGCTAAAGTCCGTCCGAATCATGTTAGCAATTGCAGCATTCTATGATTATGAAATATGACAAATGGACGTCAAAACAGCATTCCTTAATGGTTTCCTTAAGGAAGAATTGTATATGATGCAGCCGGAGGGTTTTGTCGATCCTAAGTATGCTGACAAGGTATGCAAGCTCCAACGCTCGATTTATGGGCTGGTGCAAGCATCTCGGAGTTGGAACATTCGCTTTGATGAGATGATCAAAGCGTTTGGGTTTACGCAGACTTATGGAGAAGCCTGCGTTTACAAGAAAGTGAGTGGGAGCTCTGTAGCATTTCTCATATTATATGTAGATGACATACTTTTGATGGGAAATGATATAGAGCTTTTGGACAGCATTAAGGCCTACTTGAATAAGAGTTTTTCAATGAAGGACCTTGGAGAAGCTGCTTATATATTAGGCATCAAGATCTACAGAGATAGATCAAGACGCCTCATAGGTCTTTTACAAAGCACATACCTTGACAAGATATTGAAGAAGTTCAATATGGATCAGTCTAAGAAGGGGTTCTTGCCTATATTGCAAGGTGTGAAATTGAGCTCATCTCAATGTCCGACCACGGCAGAAGATATAGAAGAGATGAGTGTCATCCCCTATGCCTCAGCCATAGGGTCTATTATGTATGCCATGCTGTGTACCAGACCTGATGTAAACCTTGCCGTAAGTTTGGTAGGAAGGTACCAAAGTAATCCCGGCAAGGAACACTGGACAGCGGTCAAGAATATCCTGAAGTACCTGAAAAGGACTAAGGAAATGTTTCTCGTTTATGGAGGTGACGAAGAGCTCGTCGTAAAAGGTTACGTCGACGCTAGCTTCGACACAGATCTGGATGACTCTAAGTCACAAACCGGATACGTGTATATTTTGAATGGTGGGGCAGTAAGCTGGTGCAGTTGCAAGCAGAGCGTCGTGGTGGGATCTACATGTGAAGCGGAGTACATGGCAGCCTCGGAGGCAGCGCATGAAGCAATTTGGGTGAAGGAGTTCATCACCGACCTAGGAGTCATACCCAATGCGTCGGGGCCAATCAAACTTTTCTGTGACAACACTGGAGCTATTGCACTTGCCAAGGAGCCCAGGTTTCACAAGAAGACCAGGCACATCAAGCGTCACTTCAACTCCATTCGTGAAAATGTTCAAGATGGAGACATAGATATTTGTAAAGTACATACGGACCTGAATGTAGCAGATCCGTTGACTAAACCTCTCCCTAGAGCAAAACATGATCAACACCAGAATTCCATGGGTGTTCGATTCATCACAATGTAACTAGATTATTGACTCTAGTGCAAGTGGGAGACTGTTGGAAATATGCCCTAGAGGCAATAATAAAAGCATTATTATTATATTTCCTTGTTCATGATAATTGTCTTTATTCATGCTATAATTGTGTTATCCGGAAATCGTAATACATGTGTGAATAACAGACACCAAACATGTCCCTAGTAAGCCTCTAGTTGACTGGCTCGTTGATCAACAGATAGTCATGGTTTCCTGACTATGGACATTGGATGTCATTGATAACGAGATCACATCATTAGGAGAATGATGTGATGGACAAGACCCAATCCTAAACATAGCACAAGATCGTATAGTTCGTTTGCTAGAGTTTTCCAATGTCAAAGTATCTTTTCCTTAGACCATGAGATCGTGTAACTCCCGGATACCGTAGGAGTGCTTTGGGTATGCCAAACTTCACAACGTAACTGGGTGACTATAAAGGTAGACTACGGGTATCTCCGAAAGTGTCTGTTGGGTGACATGGATCAAGACTGGGATTTGTCACTCCGTATGACGGAGAGGTATCACTGGGCCCACTCGGTAATGCATCATCATAATGAGCTCAAAGTGACCAAGTGTCTGGTCACGGGATGTGGGGAACGTTGCAGAAAACAAAAATTTTCCTACTCGTTTCACCAAGATCATCTAGGAGTTCATCTAGCAACGAGTCATCGGATGCATCTACATACCTTTGTAGATGGCGCACGGAAGCGTTCAAAAGAACGGTGATGATGTAGTCGTACTCGACGTGATCCAAATCACCGATGACCAGCGCCGAACGGACGGCACCTCCGCGTTCAACACACGTACGGGACGGGAGACGTCTCCTCCTTCTTGATCCAGCAAGGGGGGAGGAGAGGTTGATGAAGATCCAGCAGCACGACGGCGTGGTGGTGGATGCAGGGCGTCACAGAAGCAGGGCTTCGCCAAGACTACGAGGGAGAGACGTAACGGGGAGAGAGGGAGGCGCCAGGGGCTGGTATGAAATCCCTCCTCTCCCCCCACTATATATAGGGGTGCCAGGGGGGCGCCGGCCCTAGTAGATGAGATCTACTAGGGGGGGCGGCGGCCAAGGGGAGGTTTCCCTCCCCCCCAAGGCACCTAGGGGTGCCTTCCACCACATGGACTCTTCCATGGTGGAAACCCCTAGGCGCATGGGCCTATAGGGGCTGGCGCCCCAGCCCACTATGGGCTGGTTCCCTCCTATTTCAGCCCATGGGGCCCTCCGGGATAGGTGGCCCCACCCGGTGGACCCCCGGGACCCTTCCGGTGGTCCCGGTACAATACCGATAACCCCGAAACTTGTCCCGATGCCCGAAACAGCACTTCCTATATATAATTCTTTACCTCCGGACCATTTCGGAACTCCTCGTGACGTCCGGGATCTCATCCGGACTCCGAACAACATTCGGGTTACTGCATATACATATCCCTACAACCCTAGCGTCACCGAACCTTAAGTGTGTAGACCCTACGGGTTCGGGAGACATGTAGACATGACCGAGACGACTCTCCGGTCAATACCAACAGCGGGATCTGGATACCCATGTTGGCTCCCACATGCTCCACGATGATCTCATCGGATGAACCACGATGTCGAGGATTCAATCAACCCCGTATGCAATTCCCTTTGTCAATCGATATGTTACTTGCCCGAGATTCGATCGTCGGTATCCCAATACCTCGTTCAATCTCGTTACCGGCAAGTCACTTTACTCGTACCGTAATGCATGATCCCGTGACCAGACACTTGGTCACTTTGAGCTCATTATGATGATGCATTACCGAGTGGGCCCAGTGATACCTCTCCGTCATACGGAGTGACAAATCCCAGTCTTGATCCATGTCAACCCAACAGACACTTTCGGAGATACCCGTAGTCTACCTTTATAGTCACCCAGTTACGTTGTGACGTTTGGCATACCCAAAGCACTCCTACGGTATCCGGGAGTTACACGATCTCATGGTCTAAGGAAAAGATACTTGACATTGGAAAACTCTAGCAAACGAACTATACGATCTTGTGCTATGTTTAGGATTGGGTCTTGTCCATCACATCATTCTCCTAATGATGTGATCTCGTTATCAATGACATCCAATGTTCATAGTCAGGAAACCATGACTATCTGTTGATCAACGAGCTAGTCAACTAGAGGCTTACTAGGGACATGTTGGTGTCTGTTATTCACACATGTATTACGATTTCCGGATAACACATTATAGCATGAATAAAGACAATTATCATGAACAAGGAAATATAATAATCATTTTATTATTGCCTCTAGGGCATATTTCCAACAGTCTCCACTTGCACTAGAGTCAATAATCTAGTTACATTGTGATGAATCGAACACCCATGGAATTCTGGTGTTGATCATGTTTTGCTCTAAGGAGAGGTTTAGTCAACGGATCTGCTACATTCAGGTCCGTATGTACTTTACAAATCTCTATGTCTCCATTTTGAACACTTTCACGAATGGAGTTGAAGCGATGCTTGATATGCCTGGTCTTCCTGTGAAACTTGGGCTCCTTGGCAAGGGCAATAGCTCCAGTGTTGTCACAGAAGAGAGTCATCGGGCCCGGCGCATTGGGTATGACTCCTAGGTCGGTAATGAACTCCTTCACCCAGACTGCTTCGTGTGCTGCCTCCGAGGCTGCCATGTACTCCGCTTCACATGTAGATCCCGCCACAACGCTTTGCTTGCAACTGCACCAGCTTACTGCCCCACCATTCAAAATATACACGTATCCGGTTTGTGACTTAGAGTCATCCAGATCTGTGTCGAAGCTAGCATCGACGTAACCCTTTACGACGAGCTCTTCGTCACCTCCATAAACGAGAAACATTTCCTTAGTCCTTTTCAGGTACTTCGGGATATTTTTGACCGCTGTCCAGTGTTCCATGACGGGATTACTTTGGTATCTTCCTACCAAACTCACGGCAAGGTTTACATCAGGTCTGGTACACAGCATGGCATACATAATAGAACCTATGGCTGAGGCATAGGGGATGACACTCATCTCTTCTATTTCTTCTGCCGTGGTCGGACATTGAGCTGAGCTCAATTTCACACCTTGTAACACAGGTAAGAACCCCTTCTTAGAATGATCCATATTGAACTTCTTCAATATCTTATCAAGGTATGTGCTTTGTGAAAGACCTATGAGGCGTCGATCTATCTCTATAGATTTTGATGCCTAATATATAAGCAGCTTCTCCAAGGTCCTTCATTGAAAAACTCTTATTCAAGTAGGCCTTGATGTGTCCAAGAGTTCTATATCATTTCCCATCAAAAGTATGTATCTACATATAATATGAGAAATGCTACAGAGCTCCCACTCACTTTCTTGTAAACGCAGGCTTCTCCATAAGTCTGTGTAAACCCAAACGCTTTGATCATCTCATCAAAGCGAATGTTCCAACTCCGAGATGCTTGCACCAGCCCATAAATCGAGCGTTGGAGCTTGCACACTTTGTCAGCATTCTTAGGATCGACAAAACCTTCCGGCTGCATCATATACAATTCTTCCTTAAGGAAACCATTAAGGAATGCCGTTTTGACGTCCATTTGCCATATCTCATAATCGTAGAATGCGGCAATTGCTAACATGATTCGGACGGACTTTAGCTTCGCTACCGGTGAGAAAGTCTCATCGTAGTCAACCCCTTGAAACTTGTCGATAACCCTTAGCGACAAGCCGAGCTTTATAGATGGTCACATTACCATCCGCGTCTGTCTTCTTCTTAAAGATCCATTTATTTTCTATGGCTCGCCGCTCAACAGGCAAGTCAGTCAAAGTCCATACTTCGTTTTCATACATGGATCCTATCTCGGATTTCATGGCTTCTAGCCATTTGTCGGAATCCGGGCCCGCCATCGCTTCTTCATAGTTCGAAGGTTCACCGTTGTCTAACAACATGATTTCCAAGACAGGGTTGCCGTACCACTCTGGTGCGGAACGTGTCCTTGTGGACCTTCGAATTTCAGTAGGAGCTTGATCAGAAGTATCTTGATCATTATCATTAACTTCCTCTCTAGTCGGCGCAGGCACCTCAGGAACATTTTCTTGAGTTGCGCCATTTTCCGGTTCAAGAGGTAATACTTCATCAAGCTCTACTTTCCTCCCACTTACTTCTTTCGAGAGAAACTCTTTCTCTAGAAAGGACCCATTCTTGGCAACAAAGATCTTGCCTTTGGATCTTAGGTAGAAGGTGTACCCAACAGTTTCTTTTGGGTATCCTATGAAGACGCATTTTTCCGATTTGGGTTCGAGCTTTTCAGGTTGAAGTTTCTTGACATAAGCATCGCATCCCCAAACTTTTAGAAACGACAACTTAGGTTTCTTACCAAACCATAATTCAAACGGTGTCGTCTCAACGGATTTCGACGGAGCCCTATTTAAAGTGAATGCGGCAGTCTCTAAAGCATAGCCCCAAAAAGATAGCGGTAAATCGGCAAGAGACATCATAGATCGCACCATATCTAATAGAGTGCGATTACGACGTTCGGACACACCGTCACGCTGAGGTGTTCCAGGCGGCGTGAGTTGTGAAACTATTCCACATTTTCTTAAGTGTGTACCAAATTCGTGACTCAAGTATTCTCCTCCACGATCTGATCGTAGAAACTTGATTTTCCTGTCACGTTGATTCTCAACCTCACTCTGAAATTCCTTGAACTTTTCAAAGGTTTCAGACTTGTGTTTCATTAAGTAGACATACCCATATCTACTCAAGTCATCAGTGAGGGTGAGAACATAACGATAGCCACCGCGAGCCTCAACACTCATTGGACCGCATACATCAGTATGTATGATTTCCAATAAGTTGGTTGCTCGCTCCATTGTTCCTGAGAACGGAGTCTTGGTCATTTTACCCATAAGGCATGGTTCGCATGTGTCAAATGATTCATAATCAAGAGACTCCAAAAGTCCATCTGTATGGAGCTTCTTCATGCGTTTGACACCTATGTGACCAAGGCGGCAGTGCCACAAGTATGTGGTACTATCATCATCAACTTTACATCTTTTGGTACTCACACTATGAATATGTGTAGCAATACGCTCGAGATTCATTAAGAATAAACCATTCACCATAGGAGCATGACCATAAAACATATCTCTCATATAAATGGAACAACCATTATTCTCAGATTTAAATGAGTAGCCATCTCGAATTAAACGAGATCCCGATACAATGTTCATGCTCAAAGCTGGCACTAAATAACAGTTATTGAGGTTTAAAACTAATCCCGTAGGTAAATGTAGAGGCAGCGTGCCGACGGCGATCACATCAACCTTGGAACCATTCCCGACGCGCATCGTCACCTCGTCCTTCGCCAGTCTCCGTTTATTCCGCAGCTCCTGCTGTGAGTTACAAATATGAGCAACGGCACCGGTATCAAATACCCAGGAGTTACTACGAGTACTGGTAAGGTACACATCAATTACATGTATATCAAATATACCTTTGGTGTTGCCGGCCTTCTTGTCCGCTAAGTATTTGGGGCAGTTCCGTTTCCAGTGACCCTTCCCTTTGCAATAAAAGCACTCTGTCTCGGGCTTGGGTCCATTCTTTGGCTTCTTCCCGGCAGCTTGCTTGCCGGGCGCGGCAACCTCCTTGCCGTCCTTCTTGAAGTTCTTTTTACCCTTGCCTTTCTTGAACTTAGTGGTTTTATTGACCATCAACACTTGATGTTCCTTCTTGACTTCTACCTCCGCTGATTTCAGCATAGCAAACAACTCAGGAATGGTCTTTTGCATCCCCTGCATGTTGAAGTTCATCACAAAGCTCTTGTAGCTTGGTGGAAGCGACTGGAGGATTCTGTCAATGACCGCATCATCCGGGAGATTAACTCCCAGCTGAGACAAGCGGTTATGTAACCCAGACATAGTGAGTATGTGCTCACTGACAGAACTATTTTCCTCCATCTTACAGCTAAAGAACTTATCGGAGACTTCATATCTCTCGATCTGGGCATGAGCTTGAAAAACCATTTTCAGCTCTTCGAACATCTCGTATGCTCCATGTCTCTCAAAACGTTTTTGGAGCCCCGGCTCTAAGCTGTAAAGCATGCCGCACTGAACGAGGGAGTAGTCATCAGCACGTGTCTGCCAAGCGTTCATAACATCTTGGTTCTGTGGGACAGGTGGATCACCTAGCGGTGCTTGTAGGACATAATCTTTCTTGGCAGCTATGAGGATGATCCTCAGGTTCCGGACCCAGTCCGTATAGTTGCTGCCATCGTCTTTCAGCTTGGTTTTCTCTAGGAACGCGTTGAAGTTGAGGACTACGTGGGCCATTTGATCTACAAGACATAGTGTAAAATACTTTTAGACTAAGTTCATGATAATTAAGTTCATCTAATCAAATTTTTAATGAACTCCCACTTAGATTAGACATCCCTCTAGTCATCTAAGTATTACATGATCCGAGTTAACTAGGCCGTGTCCGATCATCACGTGAGACGGACTAGTCAACGTCGGTGAACATCTTCATGTTGATCGTATCTTCTATACGACTCATGCTCGACCTTTCGGTCTTCTGTGTTCCGAGGCCATGTCTATACACATGCTAGGCTCGTCAAGTTAACCCTAAGTGTTTTGCTGTGTAAAACTGTCTTACACCCGTTGTATGTGAACGTAAGGATCCATCACACCCGATCATCAAGGCGTGCTTAGAAACGACGAACTTTAGCAACGGTGCACAGTTAGGGGAGAACACTTCTTGATATTGTTATGAGGGATCATCTTATTTACTACCGTCGTTCTAAGTAAACAAGATGCAAAAAATGATAAACATCACATGCAATGAAATAATAAACGTGACATGATATGGCCAATATCACATAGCTCCTTTGATCTCCATCTTGGGGCTCCATGATCATCTTGTCACCGGCTTGACACCATGATCTCCATCATCATGATCTCCATCATCGTGTCTCCATGAAGTTGCTCGCCAACTATTACTTCTACTACTATGGCTAACGCGTTTAGCAATAAAGTAAAGTAATTTACATGGCGTTCCTCGATGACACGCAGGTCATATAAAAGAATAAAGACAACTCCTATGGCTCCTGCCGGTTGTCATACTCATCGACATGCAAGTCGTGATTCCTATTACAATAGCCTGAACATCTCATACATCACATATAGATCATTCATCATTCTTCACAACTTTGGCCATATCATATCACAAACCACTTGCTGCAAAAACAAGTTAGACGTCATCTAATTGTTGTTGCAAGTTTTATGTGGCTGAATTAGGGTTCTAGCAAGAACGTCTTCTTACCTACGTTAAAGCCACAACGTGATTTGTCAACTTCTATTTACCCTTCATAAGGACCCTGTTCATCAAATCCGCTCCAACTAAAGTGGGAGAGACAGACATCCGCCAGCCACCTTATGCAACTAGTGCATGTTAGTCGGTGGAACCGGTCTCACGTAAGCGTACGTGTAAGGTTGGTCCGGGCCGCTTCATCCCACAATACCGCTGAAGCAAGAAAAGACTAGTAACGGCAAGAAAGTTGACAAATCTCCGCCCACAACTAATTGTGTTCTACTCGCGCAAGAAGAACTACGCATAGACCTAGCTCTCATACCATGTTGGGGAACGTTGCAGAAAACAAAAATTTTCCTACTCGTTTCACCAAGATCATCTAGGAGTTCATCTAGCAACGAGTCATCGGATGCATCTACATACCTTTGTAGATGGCGCACGGAAGCGTTCAAAAGAACGGTGATGATGTAGTCGTACTCGACGTGATCCAAATCACCGATGACCAGCGCCGAACGGACGGCACCTCCGCGTTCAACACACGTACGGGACGGGAGACGTCTCCTCCTTCTTGATCCAGCAAGGGGGAGGAGAGGTTGATGAAGATCCAGCAGCACGACGGCGTGGTGGTGGATGCAGGGCGTCACAGAAGCAGGGCTTCGCCAAGACTACGAAGGGAGAGACGTAACGGGGAGAGATGGAGGCGCCAGGGGCTGGTTGAAATCCCTCCTCTCCCCCCCACTATATATAGGGGTGCCATGGGGGGGCGCCGGCCCTAGTATGAGATCTACTAGGGGGGGCGGCGGCCAAGGGGAGGATTCCCTCCCCCCCAAGGCACCTAGGGGTGCCTTCCACCACATGGACTCTTCCATGGTGGAACCCTAGGCGCATGGGCCTATAGGGGCTGGCGCCCCAGCCCACTATGGGCTGGGTTCCATCCTATTTCAGCCCATGGGGCCCTCCGGGATAGGTGGCCCCACCCGGTGGACCCCCGGGACCCTTCCGGTGGTCCCGGTACAATACCGGTGACCCCGAAACTTGTCCCGATGGCCGAAACAGCACTTCCTATATATAATTCTTTACCTCCGGACCATTCCGGAACTCCTCGTGACGTCCGGGATCTCATCCGGGACTCCGAACAACATTCGGGTTTTCTGCATATACATATCTTCACAACCCTAGCGTCACCGAACCTTAAGTGTGTAGACCCTACGGGTTCGGGAGACAAGCAGACATGACCGAGACGACTCTCCGGTCAATAACCAACAGCGGGATCTGGATACCCATGTTGGCTCCCACATGCTCCACGATGATCTCATCGGATGAACCACGATGTCGAGGATTCAATCAACCCCGTATGCAATTCCCTTTGTCAATCGATATGTTACTTGCCCGAGATTCGATCGTCGGTATCCCAATACCTCGTTCAATCTCGTTACCGGCAAGTCACTTTACTCGTACCGTAATGCATGATCCCGTGACCAGACACTTGGTCACTTTGAGCTCATTATGATGATGCATTACCGAGTGGGCCCAGTGATACCTCTCCGTCATACGGAGTGACAAATCCCAGTCTTGATCCATGTCACCCAACAGACACTTTCGGAGATACCCGTAGTCTACCTTTATAGTCACCCAGTTACGTTGTGACGTTTGGCATACCCAAAGCACTCCTACGGTATCCGGGAGTTACACGATCTCATGGTCTAAGGAAAAGATACTTTGACATTGGAAAACTCTAGCAAACGAACTATACGATCTTGTGCTATGTTTAGGATTGGGTCTTGTCCATCACATCATTCTCCTAATGATGTGATCTCGTTATCAATGACATCCAATGTCCATAGTCAGGAAACCATGACTATCTGTTGATCAACGAGCTAGTCAACTAGAGGCTTACTAGGGACATGTTGGTGTCTTATTTTCACACATGTATTACGATTTCCGGATAACACAATTATAGCATGAATAAAAGACAATTATCATGGGAACAAGGAAATATAATAATAATGCTTTTATTATTGCCTCTAGGGCATATTTCCAACAGCGCTGGCACGCGGAGAGGAAGAAGCTCGATGATGGAGATGATCCGAAGCTGAGACACGTCAAGGATGGAGGCCAGTGGAGAGCGTTGAACAGCTTCTATCGGTATTTTGGATGTGATGCAAGGAACATCATGCTCGGCGCGTGTACCGATGGCATGAATCCGTTTGGCAATCAGAACACCAACCATAGCACATGGCCCGTGTTCGTATGGATGTACAACCTCCCCCCTGGTTGTGCATGAAATCGAAGTACATTCACATGAGCATGCTTATTCAAGGGCCGAAACAATCAGGAAATAATATTAATTTGTATCTGGGGCTACTTCAAGAGGAGTTAGACACGTTATGGAAAACACCGGCCAAGACATGGGACGCCAGCAAAGGCGAGTATTTCAACATGAGAGCCGCGCTGATCACGACAGTGCATGACTATCTTGGTTACGGATATGTGGCAGGCCAGGTGTGCCATGGATATTGCGGATGCACGCGGTGCATGGATGATACGACGTCTCAGCAGCTAACGTCAAGGAAAGATGGCGGGTCTAGGAAAATCGTGTACATGGGGCATCGAAGATGGCTCGAACAGGACAACCCGTGGAGAAACCGTGGAGATCTATTCAATGGTCACGCTGAGCATCGAGGACCTCCACGTAAGCGGAGCGGTGCCGAAATCGATGAGCTGTTGAAAAACTGGAAGGAGAGCCCCGCGTTGGGAAAGACGATGAGAAAGGCGCCGGAGCCGCTGCTGGAGGTATGGAAGACGAGGTCTGTGTTCTGGGACTTGGAGTACTGGCACAAACTCGATAGACATCATTGCCTTGATCAAATGCATATCTGTAAGAATGTCCTTGAGAGCTTGCTCGCAACACTGATGAACATGCCGGATAAGACCAAGGATGGGCCGAAGGCAAGAAAAGACTTGCAAGATTTGAAAGTCAGGGAAGATCTGCACATGCCGCCCCGTAAAATGTCAGACAAGACAGAGACGGAGACAGGGGAACGGGAGAAGAAGGGCAAGAAAATAAAGAAAGAGGATTATTGCCCCCTTCTTGCTTCACCTTAAGTCAGGCTGAGATCCATCAATTCTTTAAGTGCCTTACCGGAGTCAAAGTTAGTTCCGGTTACTGTGGCAAGATAAGCAGATATCTAGACACGGACAAGAAAAGGTTCAGCGGGATGAAGTCCCATGACTGTCATGTGATGATGATGCAGATACTACCTGTTGCCCTTAGAGGGATAATGGACAAGCACGTCCGTGACACGCTTATTCGTCTTTGCAGCTTTTTCGACGTCATCTCTCAAAAGTCGATCAGTGTGAAGCAGCTTCGAAGGCTACAGGAAGAGATCGTTGTGATACTGAATGAGCTTGAGATGTACTTCCCGCCCGCATTCTTTGACATCATGGTGCATCTGTGTGTCCATATTGTGAATGACATAATAGACCTGGGGCCGTCATTCCTGCACAACATGAAGCCGTTTGAGAGGATGAATGGGATCATCAAAGGATTCGTTCGTAACATGTCCCGTCCGGATGAAGCATCGTCCAGGGCTATTTGACACAAGAGTGCATCTCTTTCTGTGAGAATTTTCTATATGGCACAGACCAGCCGCCTGGTGTTAGTGTTGGTTTGCCCGTTAACAAGCACGATGGGAGGCTCGAAGGAGAAGGTCACTGCAACGGTCACAGGGAATTGCACGTGGCATACTCAGATCAACGCAGCGACTTTGACAGAGCAAACTTGGTAGTGCTACAACATCTAGACGAGGTAGATCCTTTCGTGGCACTGCACAAAGAAATTATCGCAAAGAAGTATCGTGACCGGGGGGTATGCAAGACAGACACCGAAGTTACTAGAGAGCACAACTCAAAATTCTCACTGCTCCCCCTACCTCATGAGCCCCTGGAGACCTCTCGACTCCAACTCCAACTCTATATATTTGCTTTCGGGGAAAAAATAAGAGAGAAGAATTCATCGCGTTTTACGATACGGAGCCGCGCCAAGCCCTAAAACCTCTCGGGAGGGCTGATCTGGAGTCCGTTCGGGGCTCCGGAGAGGGGAATTCGTCGCCGTCATCATCATCAACCATCCTCCATCGCCAATTTCATGATGCTCACCGCCGTGCGTGAGTAATTCCATCGTACGCTTGCTGGACGGTGATGGGTTGGATGAGATTTATCATGTAATCGAGTTAGTTTTGTTAGGGTTTGATCCCTAGTATCCACTATGTTCTGAGATTGATGTTGCTATGACTTTGCTATGCTTAATGCTTGTCACTAGGGCCCGAGTGCCATGATTTCAGATCTGAACCTATTATGTTTTCATCAATATATGAGAGTTCTTGATCCTATCTTGCAAGTCTATAGTCACCTATTATGTGTTATGATCCGTTAACCCCAAAGTGACAATAATCGAGATACTTACCGGTGATGACCGTAGTTTGAGGAGTTCATGTATTCACTATGTGCTAATGTTTTGTTCCGGTTCTCTATTAAAAGGAGGCCTTAATATCCCTTAGTTTCCATTAGGACCCCGCTGCCACGGGAGGGTAGGACAAAAGATGTCATGCAAGTTCTTTTCCATAAGCACGTATGACTATATTCGGAATACATGCCTACATTACATTGACGAATTGGAGCTAGTTCTGTGTCACCCTATGTTATGACTGTTACATGATGAACCGCATCCGGCATAATTATCCATCATTGATCCGATGCCTACGAGCTTTCCATATACTGGTTTACGCTTATTTACTTTCCCGTTGCTATTATTACAATCACTACAAAATACCAAAAACATTACTTTGCTTTCATTGTTACCGTTACCATCACTATCATATTACTTTGCTACTAAACCCTTTGCTGCAGATACTAAGTTTCTAGGTGTGGTTGAATTGACAACTCAGCTGCTAATACTTGAGAATATTCTTTGGCTCCCCTTGTGTCGAATCAATAAATTTGGGTTGAATACTCTACCCTCGAAACCTGTTGCGATCCCCTATACTTGTGGGTTATCAATGGACGTCGCTCCAGGGAAGCGGCGTCCTCGTCTCCCAATAACAGCGGCACACCGACGCGCGGATGTAGTGTCGGTCGCGCTCGCCGGCGGACGTGGGGGCGATGGAGAAAGTGGGCGGCGCGGGGGGCCCGGTGTGGTGGTGATGCGGCCTCCTTCTTCACGGAGCCGGCGCGGCGCCCCGACGAGGAGCCGGCCTCGCGGTCGTGCTTCCCCTTGCGGTTGCAGAAGCCCATGGCTTCGAGGTGGCCGGCCGGCGAGCTCGACAAGGGAGGGCTAGGGTTTAGCGCGGTCGGGTTTCGAGAAGGCCGCGGGATGGAGTGGGGCAATGTGGGCGACAACCGGTCCACGGGTTCCCTATTTAAGAAGGACGGCGACCTTCCACTGGGCCGATGACAGGTGGGGTCGGCCACCCGTGCGCATTGATGTTGGCGGGTGGGAGGTAGATGGCCGCCCCGCCACGCGGCCAGACGCGGACGAGCGGCGCGTCCGTTCGGTGTCCGCGGCGACCCAAACCCGGCGCAAAGATGCGCTCGAAATGGGTCGGCCTTGATACAAAACGGACCAAACGGGTCCGGACCGTCGCGCGCTGAGCCGCCTTGTTTGTCCGTTTTACCCCAAACAAACGGAGCCGGACAGAATGGGGTCGCGCAATGGAGTTGGCCTTATTCCGTCACATCAAATGAAAGATAGATAGAATAGAGAACAGCAGGTCTAGTCAGACAGACAGAAGCGTGTTTCAAAAACAAAAAAGAAGGTCACATAGCAACTGCTAGTGATAGGTAAAACGCTCCGAGCACTACAACACAGTAGACATTAGGAGGCATTAAAAAATGTCTTTAAAAGCCTAAAAAATGCCTCCAAAAATATACCAAGGCGTTTTAGAAAAACGCTAGAGACTATCCCGAAAGGAAAGGTCTACCTAGGCATTTTTGAAAAATGCCTTAACAACACACACACACATACACGCAACGGGTCCACCTCGTCTCAACTTGCCGGGCCTTTTCCCTGGGCTGGCTGGCCCAATCATGTCCCACCTATCACATTTCAATACCATTTTTCTGAGCCATTCCCGTCCTCGTAGGTTAGATGTACAGGTCCACCATAATTAATAATTAATTTAATAATTAAACTAAACTAAATCACACGTCACTTTCGTTTACGTTGGAGAATTCTTACAAGACAATACGCGGCTGTTCTTTTAAAGCGGCTAAATTTTATCTCGGTAGACGGTATGGGACTAAATAGTTAGCGGTTGTATTCAAGCGTCGAATGGCTGGCGCAAAAAATGCAAATAGTATTGCTTTGGTAAATTCTAAGGTAATGCAGACCATCCCACCATCCTGCTATTGCTTTGAAGAGTAACAGTAGCTTTTATATGCAATATATCTGGCCAACTGGGCCGCACGAGTGGAAGGTTGTTGACGTACATATGCCATCTAATAGGGACTGATTTGGAAATTTAACTGAGATTTCGACGCGTTTTCTTTCAGAACGCCTTCAAAGCATGTGCTGGCAAATTTCAAAACACCCCTTATGCTTTGGTAAATTGCGGCGTTTTCTAAAAACGCATCTAAATCTCCAGTGGCCTTTTGCAAAATGCCTGTATACTATTCCATATCACGGCACTTTTTTTAAATGCCATTAATTGAGCATCTTTTGAGGCATTTTTCATAAGTGCCTGCTATCCATGGACCTTTGAAGGCATTTTCTCCAGAACGCCTTTGAAAGAGATAATCTAAGGCACTTTTTTTATGCCTTCAATAAAATGCCTCCATTTCTTAACCGTGTTGTAGTGCAGCCGAGCCAAGGCATCAATCTCGAGCAAAACGGGCGTCCGGTTTCAGATTATAGCAGTGTGCGCAGCGGCGCATGTTCTCCTCCGGTCACTGCGGTCAGCGACGATGACTTCCTACGTAGGGAACGCGCCGTCCTTTCGCGGCGGCGGCGGCAAAGGTGACTTGCCTTCGTTGCCAACCTCGTTCCTGAAGTGGCCAATGACAAAAGCCTTTTCCCCTAGCGTGCGTGCAGTTTTCATTTACCTTTTCTTTACGACGTAGTCGGCGACTCAGCGTTGGTAGGTCCTTCGTGCTTACTAGTAGCTGCTGTCTTAAGCTTCCTAGAAGGGAGCATTAAGCCCCTCTGATTAATTACCGAATGCAGTTTATAATCTGACACATACTCCCTCCGTTCCGAATTACTCGTCGCATAAATAGATGTATCTAGATGTATTTTAGTTCTAGATACATCCATTTCCGCGACAAGTAATTTGAAACATAAGGAGCGGCAATAGATATATGAGACGGCTAATAATCGTCCATGAACGGTGTGAATGATGAGATGATTGCTGATGAAAAAGGATAGCCTGATGGGTCGTCTCATCTCCCCGGCTGTTGAAATGGCATACGGAACCGGTAAACAACACGTACGTACCCCTTGGTTCCTTCTGCGCTAAGTATTTAGATATGTACGCGTCATTGTCATACGTACATATCCACTGCCCACTCTACTGGCGTATACGTGTGTCGCACCCTCCACCTTATCAAATTTTCAGTACACCTTGTGTCAATTGTGGTGTTTTCTGGGACCGAAATGCAAATACGCAAATACATGTATTCCCTCCGTTTTTTAGTCTGCATGTAAAATTTATCTAGAATCAAACTTCGTAAAGTTTGATCATGTTGACAGGAAAAAATATCAATATTCGCAATACAAAATCAATATTACTAGATGCATCATGAAATTAATTTTCATGCTCCTACTATATACCTCCGGTATGGTAGATGTTTATATATTTTAATACAAAATAGGTTAAACTTTAGGCAGATTTCAAATAAATTTTATATGCAGAGTAACAAGAAATGAAGGGAGTACATACCATAGCTAGACTGGTAGTGTAGTTCCGAGACAAAATGCGGTAGCAGGCACGTCGCTGACAACCAACAACGCGTGAGTACCGAGTCATCGTACTACACCCTCTGTTTGAAAACAGTATGCACGTATCCATCGTATTCTGTATTAGCATTCGCCATTCGTTTGCTTACGGAGCCACAGTGATGCGCGCGTACAGGCCCTGTGACGTAACACTGGACCTTTCAATGGGCACAGTCAAGGGAAAATGACATGCATGCACGTACAACTGACTGAGCACAACAAGTTTTTTTTTTTTTTTGAGAACTGACTGAGCACAACAAGTTGCTACATATTTCTTCCGCATAATACGACCACTTGTGGAGCAAGACCTTCCCACTAGGCACTAGCAATACAAGTTGAGAAAACTCTCGTTAAATTTACATTTGTTTTTCTAGAAGGACATTTGTTTGGGTTAAATTGGCGCGTTGCTACATCAAAGTCACGCCGAATGGCAACGGCAAAATCTTCTAGTTTAAATCATGCGCAACCAGATGCATGAGCCAACGGTCACAACTGGTCCAGGGGCGTGCCGTTGGAAGCGGAGCCAAGGAAATTTCCGGGGACGTGATCTCGAAGAGAGAGATGCGTCAAGGTCGGACAGTCAAATGTGATGAATTTACTTATGCAAAGGATAGTATACTATGTCAATGAAAACAAATGTGAGCAACCAAACCCTAGGTAGGTTATTGTAAGAGTTAGGTAAGGTTGAATAAGTAAGAGAATGGATGAAGTTGCTGGGAATGTGAACACTTGCGTGGTTGAACAAACTCTATCTCTCCTTCAACAAGGCACGGCATGTGTGACCAATAAACAACAACCGGAAAGCAAATTTACTAGCAGTACTACCAAGTTTTTCTTTAACTGCCCTCGTTTCAGAAAAGTTTTCTTTAACTAATCGCTCGATATTAAATGTATATTTTGGGAGGATTGGATCTGATATCACCATCACATGTTAGATGTAGGCATGTAGTACAACCTAATACAAACAAATGTGCACGCTCAAAAAGCACAAAAGCACACATGCTCACTGCCAAAAGCTATCACCTTTTTTTTCCATGTTCTCTTTTTGAGAGAATCACGAGGGTATACATGACATGGAGGAGAAATACTACAGTACTATAGCCCTAGGAAGTACTAGGTGACATTTTTTGATTTTTTTTGTCAAAAACACCAAAAAAATCGAGCTGGATTACTATTTTTGAAATACATATAATAGGCTTGGCCCTTCTGAACTTTCCGATTGTTGTTTCTCGAATTTTGGTTGTAACTTCTCAAGTTTCGATAGAAAATATACTTTTGTGTTTAGTGATATGAAAACTCACTATCACCTAGTTTCTTGTCAATAATAAGGCTATATAGGAGAGATAGCCACGTGGTTGCACCTGAAGTAATCTACATGTTTGTTGAACTGATAAATTGCCATGAAACAATCTAAATGATTGCGAGAAGTTTGGTTGTGTTTCTATATATTTGAATTTGCTTTTACGATCCCTATAGCTTGTTTTTTTTTTGGTACAACATGCAATTCTAATTATGATTTTTTGTGCAATGGTAAAGAACATCCTAACATGCACGATTAATGTTTTTGATGGTTTTCTATATTGATATGGAAGTTTAAAAAATATTTCCCGTATCAGGTATTTGGTGCTTGAGAGCCAAAACATTGCACCCAGATTTACGACGGTAAACATGTGGATCTTGGTGAGAAAATATCCATGGATCCTAGACCCAGTTTATACGCGGAGTAATTTGTGTTTGTTCCCGCCACCCGTTGAGTTCAAGATCGGTGAGTATGCATAAGATGCCCCAATCCAAGTATGCTCTTAGGCGGTAGCTATGCCGGTCACAGGCAGCCAATGGGGTGGAGGTGCCGATGGGTCGACAAGTAGTGGGAGGAGACAACACATACATTAGAAAATGCAGGGGAGCCGATGGTGGATCTTGTATGGAGGAACCACCGTAGACGTAGAAGAAGGTAGGGAAACAATGGTGATCCAAGATTCACTGTGATGGGTGATGAAAGAGAGAGAGAGATAGTGACAATGATTGGGTTGATTGGAGGGGGCAACGTAAGTCATTGCCCCAACGACATCAAGTCTAGTATAGTGACACACAGGGTGATAGAAGATGGTCTGTTGGTGCCTTGAATGATTGGTGCTAAAACTGTACTAACTACTGATGGTCAAAAATGGGGTGAAGGATGGAGGGCAGATCTGTGGCACGATCATCGTAGTTGAAAAGGTGCCATTTTATGTGAAGGAATGGCAGGACAAACACGATCTCGAGCAGGTGATCACACCGGCAAAGTAACCCATGTGATGGCTTCCCCCATGTGCAGGTTGGATTAAGGCAAATGCAGTCGGAGCGCTATCTAAGGATGGACCCATAGGTGGTGGGGGTGCAATTCTTCGGGATTATCATGGCTCATTCATCGCCAGAGTGTGCCTTTTGCTATTGTCCACCACAGAACCAGAGCTAGCAGAGTTGTATGCTTCCAACGAGTGGTGAATCTGTATGTGGTGATTGAGGAGGGGGGAGTGTCCAGGAGCTAGTACTGGAATCGGACTACACAGGGATGGTCAACAAGCTCAAGTCAAGGTTGAACCATTTTGTAGAAGGGGTGAAGAATCTGCTGCCCTCCATTCAGCAGGTTGAAGTGCGATGGGATGGATGATCCGCAAACGGTGCCGATCACGGATTAGTTAGGGAAGGTTGATGTAATGAACTTTTCAGAATGTGGCTCCATAATTTCCTGAGATGTAGTATTAGGAATGCTATGATCGCGGATTTATCCGAGGCCTTCTAATAAAAAGCAGTAATTCCATCTAGAAAATCTAGCCCACGCCCATTTGGTGGCTAGTCACCATGGCGCCCTCGCATATATATTTTTAGAAACACAATATAGACCATAGACACACATAAACACACATCCCTATAAATGCACATATCACATCCTGTCCCTGTGAGCACCTGTAAGAGACCGAGCCGACACGATTTTTGAGGTTGACAAGGTCGAATAACCTCCTTTGGTGACTTAAAAATTGCCATACCCTACGAAGCATTAGGCGCGACTCGGTAAGACACTAAACATGTGTATCTCGGCCGCATAAACTGTTTAATTTGTACAATCCAAATACACAAAGGACATTTTGACAAACAATTCCGCGTAGAGTACTGTACATTTTCCCCGGAAAGATGCCGTTTATTATTATTTTTCTAAGAAAAAACAACCAAAAGACATCCAGTAGAGTGAATGACAACTGTACGCAGAAGGATGCCATTTATCACAGCTGCCTATATATCTCTCGAAAGCTACCCTAAATAACATTCGAAAAATAGTAGGATCCGAGCGGAAAGCCGGCTCGCTTTCGAGGACCGCGATGCGAAGATTCCACGTACGTAGCAAGAGCGAGAGCCCGAGCAGTTTCCTCCGGGATTGGGTTTTCTTGCACGTGACCGCTAGGCCTAGGCGTGTGTCATGTGTGGGATATATACTCCTCCGGCTCCCCGTGATACCACTACTCGACGCATCCCCCTCCCCTCGCCCCAAAAAAAGTCACCCAGCCAAATCAAAACTCCAACCACCGTCAGCCAAGCGAACAGCAGCCCAGCACAGGACGGAAGCACACCGGAAGGAAGCATCCTCTAGACTCTGCAAGCCTCCAAGCCTTCGCCGCCGCCGCGGTCGCCTCCCCACCCGGTCCTCGCGCGCCGCCGTTGCCACAGCAGCCACCGCCACCGCGTTTTCATCTGCCATCTGCGGAGCCACCCATCTACTACTCTTCAGGCGAGGGCGGAGGGACACATACAGAGAGAGGGAGAGGCATGGGGGGCGGGCATTCGAGGAGCGAGTCGCGGGGGGACGGGAGCGGGAACGGGCGGTACGCGCACTCGGCGTCCTTCCAGCAGCCGCCGGCGCCGCAGTGGGGGCCGCCGGGGGCGGGAGGGTACCCGTACGGCGCCGGCCAGGACGCGCAGGGCGGCTACTACGGCGCGCCGCCGCAGCAGGGGGGCTACGCCGCGCCCTACCCGGCCTACCAGCCCGCGCCCGTCGCCGCGCAGCCGCCGCCGCCCGCAGCGCGGGCGGGGGCGGCCAACAAGCCGCGCCTCGACCGGCGCTACTCGCGGATCGCCGACGACTTCCGGTCCGTGGAGCAGGTGCGTCCCCTTGGTGATTTCGAGTTTGTTGGGATTGTTGTTAGTTCAAGCGTGTTCGTCCCTAACTCTCGGCGCGTTCATCCGGAACTCTCGGCGCGAATAGATCGAAACAGTGAGTTGGTGCGTGCTGCCAAGTCCCTAGATCCCATCTTCGGATTGCTGGGAAGCTGGTGGCATCGCCGATTTGTGTTCCGTAGTCGGTCAATCTGCAGCCCATTCGAGGTTTCCAGAGAGTTCATGACTCTCCATTAGCAGGTCAACCGGATTGAGTTCACGCCGAATCGGCACGAGATCACAAGTTAATCTCGTGGTCAACCATCAATCACTGTTGATGAATGATTCCCGCACGCGATAATAAAAGAAATTGGTTGGTCGCAGCTCACTACAAGAATTATACATGTTTATTGGGTGGTTGCCAGCTTGGTAATCATGTTTGCTTGTATTAGTTGGTGTGTGTTGCTTGGTCTTCTCAAACAGGATAATGACTATGGGTGGCAATAATCTATCGCCTCAAGTTCTGGGGTGCTCAGTCGCCCAATGTGCCGTGTAGATGCCTGTATATTGTCACACTGTGGTGCAGTTTGTCTGACAGTGACTTTCCTGATTAAATCTGTGCATCATACTTTCCTATCGGTTTCGCAAGTATGGCCCACTACATTTCTTACTGCAACTAGTAGCTTATCAATCAAAAGTTTGTTCACCAACTTCTGTTAGGTTCTGGCGTTCTTTCTGTAGTATACTGGCTTCAGCGTCAATAGTACAAGATTCAGGCACATAAGCAAACAATTGATTTTCAAAATCCGGATAGTTAAGAGTTGATAATGTGTTTGCAGGTTACTGATGCTCTAGCTCAAGCTGGACTCGAGTCTTCGAATCTCATCGTGGGTATTGATTTCACAAAGAGCAATGAATGGACAGGTTAGTGCTTGTGAACCACCTGTTTGCTTTATTCCCAATAATCAGTTCCACTGATCCTGATGCTAATGATTTGTTCCCTTTATCAGGCAAATTCTCCTTCCATGGACGTAGTTTACATCACATTAGCAATGTACCAAATCCTTATGAACAAGGAATCTCGATTCTTGGACAGACATTGTCTAAATTTGATGAAGATAACTTGATTCCCTGCTTCGGATTTGGAGATGGTAAAGATCGTGTAATAGTTGATCATTTCTCACCACTGACGATTCATCTAAATCATGCCCATTTGCTTACTTTTTTCAGCATCAACACATGACCAAGACGTATTCTGTTTTTACCCTGATGAGAGACCGTGCAATGGATTCTCAGAAGCTCTTGAGCGATACAGGGAACTCGTTCCACATTTGCGCTTGGCTGGTAAGCTTAAGTCACCCTATTGTCTTTCAAGTAGGTTCGATTGGTGTGTTAGTTCTGAGTATTAATGTTGATTTTGAACAGGACCAACATCTTTTGCACCAATAATTGAGATGGCTATGACCATCGTGGAGCAAAGTGGTGGGCAGTACCATGTTCTGCTGATAATTGCTGACGGACAGGTACTACACTTTACCCTCTTCTGATGGTACATGTAATTGCACAGTTGGTAGTTCTGACTCCTGGGCAGTGGGCATGCTAGATATGCTTCATTTAGAATTGTTGCATTCCAACTGCAAGGTGCTTTTTTCTTTTTCTGTTAACATAGGCATGACTGTTTGTTTGTATGCATATCTGGAGTGCTGGTATGTATAATAATGAACATATAACAGAAGAAAACTTCTATATCTGGTAAAAGCTGTATAACTTTTATTTCAAGATCAAACTCCTATATCTGGCAAAAGCTGTATAACTCTTGAAGAACTTCAACTCGATATAATGTGTTTGCGAAATTGTAATCATTCTTCCAGGATATGTATCCTTCTTTTATTAATCTGAACTATGTACCCTGCACTGTAGTGTCAAACTGTGCTCTTCACACTTGATCAAATAGTTCATATTTGTGATTATCATGTTTTCCATGTTCTCTCTGCTGTATAAACCTCAAAACTGGATATCTTCTTTATGTTCTCTTGTTAACTTGTGTGCTTTACGTAGGTTACAAGGAGTGTAGATACTGCATCTGGGCAGCTGAGTTCCCAAGAGCAAAAGACTGTTGATGCCATTGTGAGGGCCAGGTTGGTCCTTCATATTGCCTTTGTTATAATGTTTTGATATGTACATAGTCATGTGCACCTCACCCTCATTTTTGCAGTGACCACTTGCTTTATTGTGTGCATTGAATTTATTGCCCTCCCATGTCATGGATGTTGCTCATCGCTTCAGTTTTTTGTTTATGTATGCAGTGAACTGCCGCTATCTATTGTGTTAGTAGGAGTTGGTGATGGCCCATGGGACATGATGAAGGAATTTGATGACAACATTCCTGCCCGGGCTTTTGATAATTTTCAAGTAAGTCACAGGGGAACGTAGTGATAAAGATCTGATATGATTGATGTCATATGTTTTTTCCTTTTCCGAACCTTGACTGGCTGACGCCATTGTAACACTGAGAATCTTTTACTTGTCCAGTTTGTGAACTTCTCGGAGATAATGTCTAAAAACATGCCACAATCAAGAAAAGAGGCAGCGTTTGCACTTTCAGCCTTGATGGAGATACCACAACAGTACAAAGCAACTGTGGAATTAGGAATATTAGGGTATATGCTCCCCCACCCCTTTCAAGTGCTTGATTCGTTATTTTTTTATTCATTCTGAAATATGCACTGACTTGTATCGATGTGGCAAACAGTCGTCGTTCTATGAAGGCTCCAGAAAGGGTTCCTCTGCCTCCTCCTGGTGGAAGCCATGATGCTTATTCATATGGATCTAAAAGCTTTAGTAAACCTCAGCCTAGTACATCTTCATCAGCGTATCCTCCCTATGAAACTGCACATACTGCGGCCCCTGCTGCACCGTCTTCTGCTTATGATAATCAGGTAAAGTTTTCACCTGTCATAGATGCAAATGTCACCTGATCTTTTAATTTCCTACGCCCTCTGTTCACTTTTATAAGACCTTGAAGACATTTCAGACAATGTGCAAAACAGCCTATTTTGAGCTGTCTGATACAACTTACAAAAGTGAATGGGGGGAGTATTTCTTTACGCCAAATTTGCAGTCTCCAGCGCCTTACTAGCATTTCTCATGTGCAGGTTTGCCCTATCTGCCTTGTGAACCCAAAAGACATGGCTTTTGGCTGTGGACACCAGGTGAGTGGATTAGCGCATTGCTGTTGCTTCCTGGGAAATCATTTTCTGTTTTTGTGCGTGGGTTGAAACGTCGGTGTCAACATCCTTTCTAACAAAGCACTTCCTTTGCAGACGTGCTGTGAATGTGGACAGACATTGGAGTCATGCCCAATCTGTCGGAGTCCAATTACCACCAGAATAAAGCTATATTAGCAAGTGGTGGTTTGGATCATTGCGAATGGGTGGCGTTACTGGAGACCACCCCTGCGTCACACTGGACGATGGACTTCAAGCTCTCCAAGCCCAGTCCATGAAGGGCTCGATCGGCTCTCGGAGATTACGCCAGGCATCGGTCTGCGTCGAGTTTTGCAGGGCCGATGAATCCGCCGTCCCAAAGATGGGAGCAGGGGCCGGTCTCGAGTATCTACACCCAACCAGGAATGATCCAAACTCCAGCGCAAGAAATGGATGCAGGTTTTCAAGGGCCATTGGCATGCGAAAACAACAAAAAGAGAGAGAAAAGAACAGAAAAACGAGAAACTGCTGCTGATGGATCCAGCGAACCGTGTGTGGTACTTGCAAGTGTGTACATATGGATGTGGTTCTTGAGCTGCCGTTTCACCCGGGATATGTTTGTTTTTTGATTGATTGATGCGTCTGTACAAATCCGCAGTGTTCTCTTGCAAGGGAGGTGGCATTATTTTATTTTATTTTTCGTTTCGAAATGGAAGTTTCTTCTTGCTCAAATGGCGTCCAATGCAGGTGGTTCACCACTACTACTATGAGTACTGCTATTTTAGTGTCACGTTTGGCATGTTAACGTGCCCACGCATTGACACGGATACGATGGTCTGATAGTGCTAGTAGTAACTGTTATGTCACGGTTGGGCGCACGCACTGCATCATCGTCCTGCGCGCCGGGATCGTCGTGCTCTAGGTGTCGGCGAAGAAGCGGTAGACGCTGGCGTTGTGCAGGATGAGTCTGACGGCGGCGGCGGAGGTGGCGAGTCCGATGGCCGAGGAGACGACGATGATGCTCCAGTGCCAGAGCCTGCACCATCTCCCGTCACACTCCCCTTTGATCTGCACGGCAGGCACAATCGTCAAATTAACAATCCACGCACTGCTGGTTGTAAAAGAAATTTACTTACTTTGAGGACGATCATGCTGGGGAACATGAAGGTGAGCGGGAAGAGCGCGAAGGATCCGAAGAGGTTGACGAAGTCGCCCATGAATGGGAAGAGCGCGGTGACGAAGACGTTGACCCCGAAGAGCAGCCCCCTGGCGAAGAGCCTGCGCGTCATGTTGTAGCGCGAGAACATGCCCTCCTCCAGCCGCTGCAGCCCCGTGTCCATGCCCTCGTGGATCGGCACCGTGAACAGCTGCACCGGCATCATCAGCACCCATGTGTACGTACGTAGTGGCCATCACAACTTGACTGAAACAGACGAGAAGTAGAGTAAGTACGTACGTGCTGCGAGACGATGCTCTGGAGGAAGGCGGTGGCGTTGATGAGCACGGAGGCCCAGCGCGGGCCGGAGAGCTGGTTGGGCAGGTACTCGGACGCGGCGGCGCCGTACGCCCAGTACCCGGCCACGCTGATCCCGTAGTACCCCGCGGCCCCCACCGTGTACTGCAGCGCCAGCGCCCGCCGCATGTTGCCCACCGCCGGCTTCCGCAGCGTCGACTGGATCTCCGGGAGCAGGCCCGAGGTGTTGCACACCAGGATCGCCGCCACGGCCCCCAGCGCGTTGAACGCCTTCTCCGCCTCCGTCCCGTGGATGGCGTAGTCAACCCGCCGCGAGTTCGACCTCCCTACGTACGCAGTTCGTTACAACGTCAGTGAGCTTTTGCCTTTGAATGGTATAATGAAAATGCACGCACGCAGCACGCATATGCGTGGTCACCACCAGTCCACCAGTACCGTCTCGGACGAGGACGGCGAGCAGCGCGACGTCGAAGGTGACGGTGAGCGCGGCGGAGGTGGCCAGCCAGTTCCGCATGGCGGAGATGGTGGGCACGAAGTAGGCGAAGGCGAAGTAGACGAACCCCGTCGCGGCGATGAACCACTGCAGCCGCGGAGGGGTCTGGGTGAACTCCGCGCTGATCGCCTGCGGGTGGAAAGCAACGCACGCACGTTGACTACGGTTGTTAGTTAATTAATCGTGCTAATGCCATTATGACTCACGATAAAAAAAAGAAAAAAGTATTTTTAAGGAGGTGATGGCCGATCGAACGGTGAACCTTGAGTGCTCTCCCGCCGAGCAGAATGAAGCCCATGCTTCCCAGGAGCAGGGTGGTGAACTGCAGGAACCAGGTGAGGTAGTACATTTTCCTCCCTTCACACGCACAGCAAGCAGAGCATAATCGGTGAGTACGTGTCGGATGCATTTCGTTCTCCATTGTAATTAGTCACGAAGCTCTCAAGTCATCGAGTCAGCCTAGCTAGAACGCTTCCTCGAAAAGAAAAAAACAAACTCTGGCTGCGTACCGAAGACGAAGCCCATGAGGTCCCTGTAGCGGATGAACCGCTGGCCGTCGACGACGTGGAGGCCGGCGAGGAGCCAGTTGGCGTACCAGGCGGCGGCGGCGAGGAGCAGCAGGCAGGCGGCGCCCCACCCCCACCCTAGCGGCACCATCATCAGGTTGGAGAAGCTGAGCACGTAGGCGCAGTTGAACCCCGTCACCAGCAGCAGCCCCACCTGCTGCCATGAGTCTGCACACGCACTCATCAAGTCATCATGCACCATTGCCATGCGTCTCGAAACTTAACAAGCTACTAGATGGATTATTGACGTTTACACGACGACGAACCTGTGTCCACCGCGTGGGCGGTGGCCGCGGTGGTGTACCCGCTGCCGTCGCCGGCGGCGGCCTTGTGCTGCGCTCCGGCTCCCGCCTCCGTGTCCAGCGACGAGGAGGCCATTGCTAACTGATGGCTTCTCTAGTTCTCTTTTTCTGCTACGTCGTCGAGCTGTGCTCAGCGAATCTGTTTGAACGACCTAGGCAGGCAGGCAGGCAGGGATGGAACCGGCGAAGGATATGGCCTAACAGCTCATATAGGCTCCCGGATATATAGACAGAGGAGTGAGGTCACAGACTAAAGGTCTTGTGATCATGCATGTCGTTGCCGGGATACAGTAAAGGTGCACCACTAGAGTCGATCGGCCTGCTCAGCACGAGGGCGGGCGTACGTACGTATCCATCCGGCGCGCGAGTGCGTAGGCCCCCTCCCCTAAAAACGACCTACGTGCGAAATCAAATCAGATCAAATCAAACCGCAAGTGGCAACAAAATGTGATGTGATGTGATGTCTTATTAAACGTGACGCTCCTCGATCCAGCAATGGATCAACACAAAAGTGTGGGATTTGAACGTCATTTCTTTCGTGGTAACACGGGTTTCATTTACAGAATAAAGATCTAGTTACAAGACATGTAAACACCGATCTTACATGACCGAAAAGATTGGAAAATCCTATGCAAAATACTAGTGCATGTTCCTCTCCTTCGGCACCACCAAAGGGTGAAAAGACATATCACCTCTTCATCCAAGCTCGACGCGGTTTCATCGCTCATCAGTAGCTTTACGGACCTCCATAGTAGTTTGTCAGAAGCAAAACCATAACAGTTGAAAGAATTAATCAGACCGGGGCAACATGTTCCTGGACACACCGTCAAACTTCAGAACTGACACCCCCGCATGACAACGATGTCGGAGGAGGAAACCATAATTGTTGGCCTCCAACCACAGACCCAGCACTGGTAGAAAAAGGACATGTTGTCCCGGTTCGTAAGGGCCTTTAGTCTCGGTTCCTGAACCGGGACTAAAGTGTCGGTACTAATGCCATGTCCCTTTAGTCCCAGTTCAATCCAGAACCGGGACTGATGGGCCTCCACGTGGCCTGTGCGCGGAGCCCAGGCAGGAGACCCTTTGGTCCCGGTTGGTGGCACCAATCGGGACCAATAGGCATCCACGCGTCAGCAATTCTGTGGCTGGGGTTTTTGTTTTTTTTTTGAAAGGGGGGGGGGGTTGGGGGTTTTGGGGGGTTAATTTAGGTGTTTCATATATTGTGTTAGCTAGCTATAATTAATAGAGAGAAGTGTCCTCTCTTATGTCCGTGCTTGATCGACGCTACGTACTATACATACGTATAGAGAGGACTAGACACGCTAGCTAGCTAGTAAGCAAACGAAGGAAACAGAAGATCGTCATGAACATATATGCATACAGAGAGAAGTGATATCGACCACCTCTCCTTCTCCGAGAGATTGGTCGAACAACAAGTTCTCGTATATCTATCCGACACTACCGAATTATCTCTTACAAATATAATCATACGGACTCATGGTCCACATAGTATTCTCCGTCTTCAGCGATCACGTGGTCAAGAAAGAATGCCGCCAATTCCTCTTGAATTGCTCGCATGCGAGCTGGTGCTAGGAGTTCATCCTGCTTCCGAAACATCTAATTTGAAGAAGGGGGTCAATACATATATATATGAATGAATGAAACTCAACACAAATGATGGTAATAAAATAAAATTGTGAATGTTGTTATTTACGTACTTCATATTGTTCGTCAGAGTACCCGCCCCGCTCACAGGTCGTGTGACGGATGGACTCGCAGACGTAGTATCCACAGAAATCATTCCCTTGTTCCTGCCACAACCACTTTACAAGAAATAGAGGTCAATCAAACTGATAAGCAAGAATGCTAAATGGTATTGATGAAACTAGCGCTTGAATCACTAGGAGATGCGCGGAACATGCTACTATAGTACTTACTTTCGGGTGTCTAAATTCCAGCTCCTTCGGCAGTCCCGGAACTTTTCTGGTGAATTTTCTCCAAACCCTGCCGGACAAAGAAAACAATTACTTGATATCAGGAAATGAACAAAGTTGCTGATATGGTGGATAATGATCGATTTAACTTACTTCTTGAGGATTTCAGTCATGTACGCATACTCCTGGGGATCTTTTCGTTTAGAGTCCAAGACGGTTACTACTTCCTGCTTAAGCCTAATCTCTAGGAGAATATAGTGGAAACTGCACACGCATGCATAACTCATCAATTACATTACTATAACCTGGACTAATATATAAGGGAAACCGAATATGCACAAGACAGTAACACTCACTTGAAGTTGTAAGGAAAGAGTATTATATCTTTGTTTTCATTTTTTTGAATGATCGTAGCAAGTTGGCCTCGGTATCTTCGGGACGATGTTCAACCTCAGTTGCATCTATGAGATATGTGTTAACGAACCCAATATCACTTTGTCTTTTCTTCAATTCGGCGATCTTCAATCTGTATAATATAGCGAGGATAATTATAAATACATGCAATGAAAGAGATGAGCTATATAGAGAGACTTAATGACAGAAGTAGTAGTACTTACCGACAGTAGCAGGTGATCGTTGTTTTATCGAGGGCCACTTGATTAAAAAACTGATAGAACTCCTCAAATGGAATAGGCAACAGTTCAATTCCAACGAGGTCATGCTCCGGTTTAACTCTCGCATACAAAGTACTCCTCCCCCAGACTCTCTGCATATTTTCAAGTACCAATCATGTAATCTTCGCATCATTGTTGTTAAAGATTTTTCATCTTTGACGAGAGGCTTCTGTACTCGTATCTGTGTATCTGCACCTCCATGGGATCATAATGTACATCGTCGGGCAGGTAATCGTCAACATTGCCATAACCGGGCACCATCCTCGGATCGACGACGTCGCTAGGCACCTTGAGCGGGGGGCACGATTGCTTCGCTTGTTCGCCGAGCTGGGCAATTTGTTTCCCAGCTGCTCGTCGTTCTTTCAGCCTTTGATCACTGACTGTACTTCCCGACCGCTCCGCTTCGGCCCATGTCTTTGCAATAATGCGCTCATAGTTGCCTTTCGGCGGAGACTTGGGTGGTTTTGCCAGGGCAGCCAGAGTGCGCTTCACTTTCACCGGATCTACCTTCTCCTCCGGAGGTGGATGTCTCTTTGCTTTCAACCCTTGAAACCAGTCATCCACTTCGGTTCGCGCGATCTTCGTGTTCTCCTCCGGGGTCCTCTCGTACGGTAACTTCTATGGACTCTTCAGAGAAGGACCGAATCTGTATGTCCTCCCGCCTCTGGTTATACTGCTAGACGCCGGCCGAGCAGACGAAGCGGTTGTCTTCTTTACTTGCTTACGAGGCGGAGGAGAAGGACTACGACGCGCCGGAGCAGCTGCCGGAGCGGCGGCGGGTCTCTTCCGCCCTTGCTGACGAGGCGGAGAAGGAGGAGGCTGGCTGCTCGGGCGCGCCGGCGCAGGCGGAGTGCCGCCACGCGCCGGAGAAGGAGCCGGCCGAGGGCCCTGATCGTCACTCGCCAGAGGAGGAGGCGGTGGAGGAGGCGGAGTGCCCTGACTCACCGAAGGAGGAGGAGGAGGAGGCGGAGGCGTCCAGTTCGGAAGGTTGATGAGCTCCTTCCGCCATAGGTATGGAGTCTTCAGAGCAGACCCCAGCCGAGTCTCCCCTTCACCGGTAGGGTGGTCAAGCTGGAGGTCCTCAAATCCCTCCGCTATTTCATCCACCATCACCCTAGCATATCCTTCTGGAATCGACCGGCAGTGAAAAGTTGCGCCGGGTTCAGTAGGATAAACAGAGCCAACAACCGCCTTGACCTTCAAATTCATCCATTGCGTTATAAGGTGGCAATTTTGAGACTCCGTGATAACTTCCGCGGGATAGCTGGCAGGAGCCGTCAAGGCATGCTCCGGCTGAAGCAGCTCTAATAGTTGTCATCGTAGTCTTCTTCTTCGCCGTCTTCCATCATAACCCCTATTTCTCCGTGCCTAGTCCAAACATTATAGTGTGGCATGAAACCCTTGTAAAGCAGGTGGGAGTGAAGGATTTTCCGGTTAGAGTAAGACCTCCTATTCCCACATTCAGTGCATGGACAACACATAAAACCATTCTGCTTGTTTGCCTCAGCCGCATCGAGAAACTCATGCACGTCCTTAATGTACTCGCGGGTGTGTCTGTCACCGTACATCCATTGCCGGTTCATCTGCGTGCATTATATATAATTAAGTGTCCAAATTAATAGAAGTTCATCATCATATTAAAACCAAAGTGCATACATAGTTCTCATCTAACAACATATAGCTCTCCAGAGCATCTAATTAATTAAACCATACATTGAAACTATGTAAAACATTTCAATGCGAAAACAAATGCGATCATAATCGCAACCAAGATAACAATTGATCCAACGACATAATGATACCAAGCCTCGGTATGAATGACATATTTTCTAATCTTTCTAATCTTCAAGCGCATTGCATCCATCTTGATCTTGTGATCATCGACGACATCCGCAACATGCAACTCCAATATCATCTTCTCCTCCTCAATTTTTTTTATTTTTTCCTTCAACAAATTGTTTTCTTCTTCAACTAAATTTAATCTCTCGACAATAGGGTCGGTTGGCATTTCCGATTCACATACATCCTAGATAAATAAAATCTATGTCACGTTGGTCGGCATAATTTTCATAAACAATAAATGAACCAATAGTTATAAAGATAATATACATACCACATCCGAATCATAGACAGGACGAGGGCCGACGGGAGCGGATACCAAAACCATCGCACTATATAAGATGCAATAATAAATGTAAGAAAATGATACAAGTATCTATCTAAACATACAAGAGGCTCACCACGGTGGTGTCGGTGATGAGATCGGCGCGGGTGATCGACGGCGGTGAAGACGGGGACGGGGCGTGACGGACCGCTAAATCTAGACAAATCTCGAAGAAAATGGAGTTTGGAGGTCGAGCTTCGAGAGGAAAAAGGTTAAGTAGTGTGGCTCGGGCATTCCATCGAACACCTCATGTGCATAGGAGGTGAGCTAGAGCACCACAAAGCCCTCTCCCCCTCGGCCAGAGAAAAACAGAGCACTGGGGTGCTCTGCTCGCGAGCGAGGGGTATATATAGGCACCTCATTGATCCCGGTTGGTGACATGAGCCGGGACTAAAGGGGAGCCTTTGGTCCCGGTTCAAGCCACGAACCGGGACCAATGGTGGTGGGCCAGGAGCGAGGCCCATTGGTCCCAGTTCATCCCACCAACCGGGACCAATGGCCCACGTGGCCCGGCCGGCCCCCCTGGGCTCACGAACTGGGACCAATGCTCACATTGGTCCCGGTTCTGGACTGAACCGGGACTAATGGGCTGATCCAGCCTGGACCAAAGCCCTGTTTTCTACTAGTGCAGCACAAAATGCTCCATCTTCCAGCTGTCATTTGCGTAGACAACCGTCCGCGCGTACTCCTGAACGGCAAAACCTGCCTGCTCTACCATGATGTCGGAGACAACGCCACAACAACGGGAACAAAGCAAAAGGAGAGACACACCTGATGAAGTCGCCGCCGCCGCCTCGCCAACACCATCCATGGACCCTAACGTTGCTGATCTGAAGTATCGGCAGACATACGATGCCATCAACTCCGAGACGCCGTCATGAAAGGCACCACTAGTGTGGGAGTGAAACTGAGACAAATATATTCGTCCGCGCGGCGCTCCCACCATCCCAACGACGCACCATGACCTACACCCCCCCCCCCCCCTCCTTTCCTTCCGCCGGAGCAGCAACAAGGGGGGAGGGGGCCAGTGCCTTGGCCGGTGGAGATCGGTGGAAAGAGATCGCGTCCATAGTCGCCTGGCTGATGACGGCGGCTAGGGTAGGGAAAACGATTGAACGGCGTCAGGCCGCTTTTGCGCCCCAACATCATTTATTTACACCTGATGTTCTTCCGTGTCTGGCTAGTAGTATTAATTAATGCACTTGTTGATAAAAAAAAGTGGTTTACCGGCTAATAAATAAAGAAAATGGTCGAGTGCCCCGGCAGGAGCAGCATGTGACGGCGCCTCCGTGGCATGTGGCGCTGCCCCCGACCGATCGGGCCGGGCGGCCGCGTGCGCCGTTTCCTGGGTTTGTAACTTGCACCGTCGTCATGCACGCACGCTGGCACGCAGGTGCCTCCATGGATCGATCGGCGGCATGGTGCGCCCGGGCCTTTTCCGTTAGGCCAAAATGTCAGGGAAGTTGGGTGACGCGGTGCTCAACTGCTGTCTGCTGACCCCATCGGCCGCCGCATGCAGAGCAGGCGCGCGCGACGGCGTGCGTTGGTGGTTTTGTCAAAGAGCCATGTTTTCATTTTTTTTCTCAGGGGTCAAGACTCAAGAACGATGCATTGCATCGAACATCAAGATGCATTTTTTTTGCATAAAATACCTGTTGTGATTGATCTATGAAGGAGTAAGCACATGTGTAGAAACTAATAATATCTCGAGAAAGAAGAGAGATAAGGCGAGAAGGAGTGGGGCGTGGGGCGTGGTGGTGATTGATGGTCGGACTGAGCGGAGGCATGGGATGGACGATGCCGGCAGCGTCCACCATGCCAGATTGTTCCAGAGGCTTCATTTTTTAATTGCTCAACAATAAGATTGTGGGGGATAAGGATGAACAAGGGAAATGTGGAGAGGTGCAGATATCTTTTTGTAAAATTATTATAGTTTGCTTTCTATCCGTCATATATAAATCGGACGGTTTATATTACAAGATGACAGACACACCATCATCACCAACTCGATTTTTTATAAGAGTAGAGAAAAGATACTCCTTCCATAAAGCCTTATGCATTCTGTTAGTTCAATTTGAGGACAGTTACTCCCACTTCTATTCCGCCTCTCACAGCACTTAAAGTTTCTGTAAAACCAGTGGCTTTGCGTGAAGTGGTAGGAAATAGCATTCCCGAAAAGATAATATACATATGATCAAATGTATAGCTTTATTATTCAGTGTTATGCTACCCAACGAAGCATAAGGTCACTCCCAATTTAAAGAATGCATGTGTAAAACAAAGAATTGAAATACATAGAATTTCCGCATACCTAGGTGTTTGATTCACAAAGACCTTATTGATGGACGTGGGTGTCTCTTGGGCATTCTTTTTGCTAGACGACGTGTTTTGCAGCTGATCACATAAGTATACAAAAATTTCATTGCCCATCCGCGACTGCCCAAAGCAAAAGTTGATAACATGGTATCCATATCACGGATTCCCTATCAGAGCACTAGAATATGCTACGTACAAAAGCAACACCATTAAAATGTTATGTTACTCTCATCGATATATTCGATTATCTCACAGCAAAGCACATCACTCACGCCTTTTCAAAGAGGAAAATAAAGGAACAACATGGCGAGAGCTTTAATGTTCTCATTTAAACACAAACCGAACGAGATTTGATTGACGCAATGCAGCACTCAACCACCGGCCACTCACACAATCTAGGAGGCTTTCCCCGTCGGTTCTTTATGCCCGAGCCTTCCAGATCATCTGCCGGAGAAGGACCAAACACAAAGAATTGTCGCAGAGTCGCGAAGTTGACCCGATATCTTTCGCGCACAGAAAGGCCTCCATTGCTGAAACTTTTGCAGAAACATTGAACAAGAGGCAATATGATAAAATGAGAAGGCGTAATCCCATAACAGTGGAGTGGAATATCTGCAGGAGCTGACCAGGATTGATTTGCAATATGGCATGCAAAAACAAAATTGTCACCAGTGCCATAGTGGTCAGTGCACTAGTTTCTGCAGCTCTAGATAGCGGTTATGATGTCGCTTTTGATGCTACTCTCCTTCTAGTATTATCTTCATACAGGTACAACAGAGATGTTGCATTGGCAGCTAGCTGAAGCTAATGTATTCCTTTCTGCAAAGCACTACCACCACCTACACTGGATTATACTAAAACTAACCATAGTATAACCTGAACGATACTTTAGATGGACCGGCAGTTACTGCGCATGGAACATCTAGGGAGGGGTGACCGTCCGATCTTGTTTTGCTTTTAACGCAGTTTCCACATAGTAGTACAGTCTCCACAAAGTTGTGTCATCCTAAGGAAATGGAAGCAAGTGAGGATATGGTGAATATAGTACGTAATAAAGTAAATCAAGTGGAGATATACGAGACTTGAAGCTTCTGCAAACAAGTAAATTTAATAGCAAAGTTAACGCAAAACATGCTGTCATTTGAAGCCTGCATCTAACATAACACGTATGTACCTCTCATAATTTCATAAAGACTAAAATAAAATTCCAAACATATCTACATGGCAGAATCATGGTTGGCGTAATAGTAAGTAGCATGACCAATGTCATTTACTTAAAAGTAAAATTAAGTAGTAGGAACAGATAGGTTGAGTACCAGTCTTCCTAAGTTGAATGATACTTTATCAGAAACCGAGATTTCAGGTCTCCTCATTTTAACTACCTCCACCATGTGATCAAGTGCCGTCTCTGGGAGTTTGCGGACGCGCCTACCAAGTTCAATCTTCTCAGGAGTGGTCATAGATCTGACAGTATGCAGCAATTCAATAAATTTCTGCATACAGTAGATGTATATACAATCTTGACAGTCAGCATAAGTAGGCATATCACTCAAATTGAGACAAGCGACATATGATACCTGCACTTGGATGCCACTGTGTCCAGTAAATCATAAACACCTTGCTCCATTTCAGCAAGCTGAAAAAAATGTCTCACTTAAATCCTTAGAATAACTCATGAAAAATATGTGTAAGATATTATTTGACAAAGGATATTTCATAACCACATGCCATGTTGAATACCTTCCGCAGCAACCCATCGGAGAACATCTTTGCAGCCTCTTGACGTGTTTTGCCACTTTCTTCTATCAGCCGGATATCTCTTGTGAGCTGCCAGAAGCAAAAGCCTCATCTGTTAGGCTGCTACTGCTTTGGCAATTTCTGAAAATGTTCTTATAATGGAACCACTGGTTTGGTGCATAGCCTAACTCATTCTCACATCATTTGACATGAAAGACCAACAAACAAAACCAGTCACCTATTTTTTCGGCAGGATTATGGTTGGCTATTGCAAGTGGGTACAATAAGTATTTAAGTTTCCCCTCACAAAAATGGCAACAAAATTGCATCCACTATTTGCATTAATGGCCATCCGATTCTTAAAAAGGTAGCTGGGATGAGGGTATTCTCCTTAATCTTCCATTTTTCAAAGATTAAATGTTGGATTGGCTGAACGAAACGCCTAAGCATAACAGTTAGGTATAGAACAAAGATTCTTCACCTGTGCAAAGATATCTGAATCAATATGACCATGCGATTCTTCATAAGCATCGATTGTAGAAACTGTCACAGTTTTCTGTTTTTTAACACTTGGTGGGGCGATACTGTCCTCATACGATCCGCTTCCATGGTTTGACGGCAACTTCTCAGACCTAAATTCAGATAGTGCGAAAATGTAACCAAATATCTGCAGCCAATTTTAGATATTAGACAAATCACAGCAGTTCTGCCTGAGCAATATCAAAGAATCTTAAGTTAATAACCATAGTACTGTAACTTCAGAAGCTTATGTAGACAGATAGATCGAGAACCCTTAAAACATTGGAGTAAAAAGAAATAACAAACTACTAGGTTCGACATGGCTGAAATATGACTATCGATACTAGGTCTATTTTATCGTGGGCTGCCCAACCACCCAACTAACACAAGAGGATTATCGTGGGCCAGCCCAACCGCCTAACTAACAGAAAAAGATTAGTCCTTCCCGGCCAGCACAACCGCCTAACCAACAGAAAAAGATTAGTCCTTCCCGGCGAGTCAAACCAGGTGACCCCTTATCCTCGCACGAGCAACGACAGCCACATATTCCTTTCCTCTATTTCTTCTCCATCATCGACTCTTCCCAGATCGTCCATGCGCTGCCTCCCCGATCCGTAAGCCGCCTCCGGCGAATACACAGACGAGCCAAGCCTCCCCAATCGTGTCCCTCCTATTCTCCTCCCTCTTCCTTCTTTGCAACAACGGCGGCGAACGACGACTGTAAAACGCGACTATGTTTCCCGATGGCGGAAACGGCCACGAGAAAGTGCCTGTTGCAGTTGTGACAATGCTCCTGTTGCAAAAGGGTCATATTACAGCCTCATAAATAAAGTTTCACAAAAAACGCCATGTTTGCAATTCCATCAAGGGCCCTATTGCAATTGTAACTAGGCTCTTGTTGCAAAAGGGTAAAGTTACAACCTCGCAAAAAAAAGTCATGTTTGCAATTGCAACAAGAAACTTGTTGCAATTGCGACAAGGGTCAAGTTGCAGTGGGGAAACAAAGAAGAGGGATCATACGCATCATAGATCGGACGACTCATGACCCGGCCGATCTTTTAAGAAGATCAGTGGGCGGACGCGTAGCACACCCTTATAAATATGCGCTAACCTTGCTACTTGCACTCGTTGACTTTTTTTAATCTATCGAGCACATAGTACTAGTATATAGCAATATAGCTCTATCAGTAAAAATTTAGCCATATGTGTAAAGTTGCTAGTTTGCTAAATGACATGGAATATCCATGAACTATTGCATCTGTTTTTTCAATATAAATTATATATTTTGCATGCTTGTGCTTTTTCTAGGATTTCAAGCAGAAAATTGGAGCCCAAGCCCAGCCCAACAATTGCGTTTTTAGGCTAGGCCTACTGAACCGAGCTGCCTATGCCTATGTTTAAGCCTACAAGAGCAAGGAAAGAGATTCTCGTTAACTAACAACGCATTTGGCAATATTTGGGAAGGGGAATGGGAGTTTAGAATAGGGTGTTGTATTGAGAATAGAAATGGGTGCATCCATTTATTTACAATCCTTTGTTTGGTACATAATAGAAATTTTGTGTGGGAATTTGAAGAGAAACTATATTGCCTAGTTTGGTTTGTGGTAATTGACAAGGGACTAGATAAGGGAAGGTAATGTATGTTATGATGAAGTGTCAAGATGGATCACTAAATCAATTCCCTTTCAACTCCGAACCCTTACCCAACTCCCATGCCTAATCTCTTCTCAATCCCCAACCCGTAACCAAACAATATATTTCAAGTCATGTACCCCTTCCATTCCCTCCCTAGCTCTAACTAGTAAGGTACACGTGCATTGCACGCATGAGATTTGGTAACCAAATTATGAATAAATACCACACTATAGCATGTAAGCTTTGAGTCATATATGCATGATGTAGATGTTCGTTTAATTCTTATAGTTCATCTCATTCAAAATTAATTAGTTTTATAAAAAAAATCTATTTTAAGATTCATGGAATTGTGCATTGTAAAGCATAAAGTAAAAACAAATAGTGACAATTCATTTAGAATAAAAAAAGTTTGGGCAATTAAGATATGGAAGATTCTAACAAAGGAGAAGTGCTTGTGTTTTGAGGTTTGTGCATTATGCTTAAGTTCAACCATGGAGTCTTCTAGATTGTACATGTGGCAGAATCTGGTGGAATGTAGATGATATCCAACGGCCAGTAGTGCTCGGATTTGCCATCTCTGTACCGTCGGATTGGCTTCACCAACGACCAACTTTCAAAGTTATTCACACTATATAGGGGTATAGATTACCACCCAAACACATTGTAATTGTTTGTTAGAGCCTATGATAATAACTCTATGATATTGGTCTTATTTTCACCCTAAATGAACCAAATGAATAAGACCCTCACAACCTTAGGCATACCAATAGAATCAACACATTTAACACTAGCCCATTGTGCATGTTCCCAGAGGTAGATTTTGTAAGAAAAAAATGAGATAAACTCCGTACTTTCCTAACTCCATCGCTTCCTATGCCCATTATAGTAGCATCAAGTCGACCAATTCATCGGGTGTTTGGATGGACTAGTTGTTAATGGAACTTAATGTAGTATGCGGGTTAACAGGTCACCAACATCATCATTGAGGATTGTAAAAACCTCATTTTGAGGAATGGCATGGAACATAGTGGATAGAAGCCTAAAATGTGAAGTATTTGTACCTCATCAACTTCATCATTGAGGATTGTAAAAACCTTATGGAGAGCATGCTTTAATCTCTCCATGGCACATTTTGATAGGCCCCTAATTTCTTCCATGAATAATGGAAGAGAATCTTCACCTGCTTTGCGGTTATATTGGGCCATAACAACTTCAGTTTGTTTTGCAACTCCAGTAGAGAATGTGCCTTCTTTTCCGAGTAACAACTCAGAGATAATGTTTTTATAGTGCTTGATATGATCAATTCCAGACACATTTCTCTCAGAAGAGTCTCTTGACATCTGAAAGATTTGGTACTGCAAGTAGTAGAATACAAACAATGATATGGATTAGCTATTGTGGCAATTCAACAAGTGGGCTAGAAGATGGTACATATCTAGTGGAATACTCTTCATGTAGATATAGAAAAGGAATCAAGGGGAGACACATCTCATCCTTAGATAGCTAATCCCATTGGTATGGGGATCCACTTTGTTAATTCAACAACACCAAAGGGCCTATACAATAGATCTACCAACAAACAGTGCTCTAACAATTGGTAGGTCAAGTCAAGATCGGTAGAAGGTTTAAAGATAAGTTTGAAATAGAGCTTGCTAGCGAGCTCAAGCTCACCTTAGAGATATCTCAAACTCGGCTCAAAATGAGACACAAACATGTGCACTCATAAAGAATAGAGTAAGCTCAGCAATTTCAAGTGGGCTTGAGCACGACTTTGACAAAGTGCACATTGACAAGACATAAGAAAAGTAGTGATTGTTGAGAAGACCAAGCAAGTTGTTGCAAGAAGTTGGCCAAACATCATGCAGAGAATCAACATCGATGGTGTGGTTCCTCATAAGTCACCATCTATACATTTTCCATAGTTGTGCATTGGAATCAAGAGTGCGGGGAGAGAAAGGCAGATGTTGGAGGAAGCGAGTGAGAGGCCTCCTAAAAGGTTGTGTGCCTCCCTGACGGGCCCATGGATGTGTCACATAAGAAATTGGCTCGATATGTGTCCATAATGTCAAAATGAAGAAAATACCAAAGTGGTTCAGATTGAGAATGTTGGTACTGTGAGGAAATCTGGAACAAAATCTCAATTTATAACTAAGAGTTAATCTTATGGCCTCTGCGAAACAAATGATTCTTAAAGCATTGGATTCTACAAAGAATGAGACTATCATAACATATAACAATTTTATAGAGAGAATGTCCATGCAAAATCTTTGATCCAAAGGGCTTCGTATGGATTAAAATACTTCGATCCAAGGAGGACTTATTGATAATACCATGAATGAATCAATTACATCCTCTAGGTCACATCCCATCTTGATATTTACCCAAAGCTTAGATGTTTACCTAACACTTTCTTGAACTGTTTTTACTATCTAAATTATTACTTGTCTCATAGTATAAGGTGCATCATGATTTGTGTAGGCAAGAGTTTGATGAACAATTACTCTACTAAAATAGGAATCCCTCCGTACGGAAATACTTGTCGGAGAAATGGATGTATCTAGAAGTAAAATACATTTAGCTACATTCATCCTTCCAACAAATATTTTCGGGCAAAGGGAGTATAATTTATGTGACATAAACATTATATCATTAGAACCGTGTTAAAAAATAGTTATAAATATCACATAAGTTACACATCACTAAAATAATTGTTGACCAAATCCTTGTCTTTAGCGAATTATAGTACGCCTTGCATCATGGAACGATGAACCCACTATAACAGATCTACTTCAAATCTATCATACCTTTGTCAGATCTACATCTAAACACAAAATCATGACCTAAAACAAAACAGATCTATGAAAAAACATCTTTCAAATAGCCAAATAGATGAAGAAAAAAAATCCATTTCAAAATCAAAAGTCGGCCAAACTCGAAGATCCGTACCCGGGGAGGCAGATAGCACGCGCACGAGCGGATCCTTCGTTTCCTCCCCTCAGCGCAGATCCCTTCGCTTCCGCCTGCCCTAATTAGATTAGATTAGATCGATCCCTTTCTGGGCGCTTCCTAGGTTTTATAGCCCCCGACGGCGCATCGAACGCGGCCGTGGGTTCGTGGCCCTCGGCAGGTCCCGTGCGAGCAGCCCACGTTACAAAAGTTGGACTGGGCACAGTTAGAAAAAAAAATGTTGGATGGGCTAATTGTTTTCAGCGCTGTTTTTGTCATGTGTAACAAATGGGCTGAGCTGAACAGCTAACTGGGCCAATTTGTCGTGATTTTTTGACACAAAGGTCGAGTAATTTCCATGTACCCCTAAAAAAAAAGTAATCTCCGTGTCATCTTTTACAGAGTGCAACTACAGTACAGAGTACAGACAGTAATCTTCTTCGAGTAGATTCAAAGTCGCCCGGTGTTGTGTTTTCATTCCATTGCCGGTGCACATGCATCATTTTTCTTTTTGCAAGAAAACTTCCGATATATTCATCCTTATATGCATACTTTCAGTATGACCTACCTCGAACGTATGGCAAGCTCTATGAACATACTGTACATAAAATACATGCTGCGAAAGAAACCAGGTGAGAAGGCATTGCATTGCATTTTGCAGGCGCGGTAGATTATTTACATTGCACATGGAGAACGCGATCACAACTTCGTCGCGATAATAAGTGTGTTCGTCGTCCACAAGCGTACTACACCTACTATCTCTCTCGGATGTTTGTTTTTTCATCTACTTGCCTTGCAGCACATGGATCACAGGAACCCCGATGAACCTCTCCCCTGTGCCGCCTTGCTGCTCTGCCCTGAGAACTTGATTGCCGCCGCCAGGTTGCCGGCTTGCGGCTGAAGCTCAGCTAGCTCTTTCACTCGTAGCAAAATGGCCGGTGGTATTGGAATGATCGAAGGGTTGCTTTTCCGCGGACAAACACCCTGCTCAGCACCATTGAAGAGTGAAGAAAGTGAGCAATCAGTAATCCAGGAGCAAACAGGACAGGATGGGAATAACTGAGCTGATTGGAAAAAAAGTTGAACATCCATATAAGTTGAAAAGGGAGAAGTAATTACATCATTTTCCGGCGAAAGCTGTGTCTGGCTGGCTCTTAGCAGATTGCGCCACTTATCCTAAACAACGGCAGCGTGATCCATTAGAAAACCAAATCGTAAGGAGTGAGTGAGGAACTGCGAGAGTAAACCCACCTTGAGATCCACTGAGGTGCGGTAAGAATATGAGGCAAAGGATAGTCTTCTAATCTCAGACCATTTGCCAGGCCCGAACTGAGCCACGCCATCGACCAGCTTCAGAACCTCGGACAATGTCCATGCTCGATGATGCTTCCGCTTCAAACCCCGCTTTGTTTTCGTCTTGGCATCAGTTCTGCAAATATCCTCTGGCTCTATGGAATGAATCTCCTTGTTATCAGCTGTTTCTATATGCCCTCCTTTCTTCTCAGCTGTTTCTATATGCCCTCCTTTCTTCTCAGCATTTTTCTAGTACCAAGATGGACAAGAGAAAACATATCATTGCATGCCAAACACGGCCGCATTTGCAGTTCAGTAATAATGTTTGAAGTAATATGTGTTTCAACATACATTTCTAGCTAGTTATTATCAGCTTCTAAAGTGTACATTTTTCCTACGTGGTCCTACATGATCAGAGGCATATGGCATACCGTTAGTGGAACTTCCACGGCACTGCTTGCATGATTCACATGTTCACCATCTTTTCCCAACATCGTCTCAACTGCCATCTGAACCTCAGGACATTCCACAGGTGGATCATCATCCTGTTATTCAAGGTATAACATAAAGAGCATACTGTGAGACATCCAAGAAATAATGTGTGACATCTAGTGAGACATACAAAAATAATGCTAACACACGCCACAATTACTAATAACGGCTCAGCACAACAATGTGGCAGGTTGCATTAACTTTGTCTAATTAGGCTATCGTATGTACTTTTCAGGCTTTCCCCATTTGGACCGGTTGGCTAATTGGTCTAAATTGTTCTAACAGTGCACTGGGCATGATATGGCAATGCAAGTCTTCCTTGACAGTTATACATTAACCTACATGTCAGACACAGACTGTAGAGATATCCACAAGGAAAGATTTGTATTGAAGTGAGGCCAACATGTTAAGCTCTTTAAGAGACAGCATGGGCAAACGTTGTAATGAAGGTTCAGAGATTTATCATATTTTTCTAAGAAAATGGCAGAAGGAATTGACAAGGCAGCGAAATAGGGTAATGAGTTCAGTGAACAAAAATAATAACTCAATTAGGTACTGAATAGAGTTGCTTGAAATATACACCCTCTGTTCCAAAATGTAAGACGTTTTGGCAGTTTAAATGGAACTGCCAAAATGTCGTATATTTAGGAACAGAGGTAGTACCACAAGTTTCTTAGGTGAGAATCTGGCATGTGAGCAGCTGAGTATATAGTGATTCTATCCTACTTGGGCCATACTGATAATAATATGCCAAAATGTATTAGCTATGTGTTTTGTTTAAGTCTCAACTGTTTTGAGAACAAAGCTACAAAGGGCACAATACCCTATAAACAAAATCCATCTTCAAGAAAATAAAGAGAATGACATGTACCATCATTACCAGAATGTAGTAACTTAATGTATGTGTCTCTTTGCAGTAATAAAAAAGGCAGACGATTGCAAAGCTGTAAAAGTAAGTAGATTGTTACCAAAAATGAAATGAAGTTTCTCCGAGGACGCCCTCTTCTCATCCTTGACGCATAAGGAACATGTACACTAAATCCTCCAAAAGTATCCTTCCGGGTAGGATAAGTTATACTCAATGAATCAACTTCTTGTAAAGGAGTAACCCGTTGTCTGAGTAACACCTCACCATGTGCAACCCTTTTTCCTGGTGAAGAAAGCTTCCCAGTGGAGTCAAGTGTCTCGGTATCTGAGAGCTCCTCAATGTACCTTTTTGTTGGTTTTCTAAGTCTCTTAGCGGCGCCTTGTTCATCCTGCAAAGTTCCTTCTGATTCATCGTTGTCTGTTGATACTCCTTTTAGCCTATTGGAGGATCGCTGTTGGTCCTCACTCCGATAGTAAGAGCAAGATGGTGTATCTCTCTCATTTCCAGGACCCAATACTTGATACCTAACCAAAGAAGTAGCCTCAACCTCAGCCTTAGGTATTCCTCCAATTGTAGGTAGCTCGTGTTTGGCATCCTTGCAAACTATTTTATAATCTTTAACTACACAGCCTGAACTTTGAACATCGCAGGAATTGGTCAATCCCATTGTAATCCGTCTTTTGAGCCATAACTTGTCCTTGACAGTAGTTTCGCGCCCAAATGTGGCTCTAAATGCTTCCTGAAGTTCTCTAATTGTAAGATTATCCAAAGAGACTTCTCCTCTTAAAATGGAGAAGTCGGGAACTGAACTAGTAACTCCAGAGACAGATGGTCCTGTAGATGAGTTATTTACAGATCTTGAACAAGCATCGGTCTTTTCTTTTTCAGCACTGCAAGAGTCATTTAATACTGTTGATTTTGGAGTCTCGGTGGAAGCATTGTCCTGGTGAACAATGTTGTTATCGCCTTGTTCCGTATCTGGTTTGTGATCATGAACAACTGTACACTTCGAGGGAATATCAAGCGAGTCATCCGACGGTTTTAACCTGTCTACCTGCGCAATTTATATGCATCAATTAAATTCACTGATAAGTAGAACATAGACAATGTGTACAAGAAGGATTTGTAGATGGTTTAAATATTTAAAGCAAATGATCCAATAACAATAAATTGTCAAACCCTGAGCTCAAGCATTAATCGATACCATGCAGATAATAGGCCCGCAATTTGTTAACAAGTTTAGTCCACCGCTCACAATTTGTTAGTCTAGAGAGATTTGGTTAAAACTAACAGCAGCATACTCACTTATTAGCCACATGAAAAGACTTTATCTGCACCACAACAAAGAAACCATGGTAAAGTAGAAATAGCATTTATTGTTAGTTTAGGCATGGAAACTTGATTATATTTCAAGTCTACTATGCACTATATCAATTCCGATACATGCATCCATTTCTCCATGTTAATTATTAATCATGTTCTAAAATATCTTCCACACATATATGAGAATTCCAAATATGAAGGAAAGCTTAAGCATGAATGACAATGGCGCTGCTTGAGTAGGAAAGACAGAGCTGACTAGATGACAATACTTGGTGCTAATTCCAGAGGTTGTTCAAACTAGATCTAATACGTACTCATATATGCATATAATGTAATATTATTGAAGTCATGGACAAGGCCTGTTTGCAACGCAGGAATCATATAGGAAACAAAATCATGCTTCAAAACATGGCAAACTCTGATTTGCAAATTTTATAGAAATTGGGCAGCCCATATGAAAACCATGTCAGATTTAGTTTCAAACATGACCCGAAAGAATCATGTGTACACACCAAACCCATTTTCTAGTAGAATAAACCTATAGTAAAATAGCAAATCTGACAAGCTTAAAATCATGGCAAATAATGATACCCCTACAAAAGCAACATACATACCTCTAGGTCAGCATCAAACTGTTGTGTATGTATTTCACCATTAGTCTCTAATTCGGAATACCCCTCTGCACAAGTTTAATAAGCAGTAAGCATCTTAAGTAGTCAAAGGGGTTGAATTAATGAACTTTGTATGGACTATCAATATGATGCATGAAACATGAACTTTGTATGGCTAAACTGCATCCCAACATCACAGCTTAAATACTGTACTGTCCAATGAAGTAAGATCATCAAAAGGAAATGATATAGCACTGTAATAATTCGAACTGAATAAAGATACTGACATCACCTTCAAAGTCAGGCTCCTTCAGAAGCATGCAGTCATTAGTAAAAAAATCCTCCACATTTCCTACATCATCAATAGAAGGCAGATCAACCTTGTCATCAAGAAACTGTTCAATCTGCAGGACTTCGTCCTCCGTAGGAGGAACAAGCGTTCCATCACCTTCAACCTTTTTTAAAAGAAAAAAAACGTTTATCAAAGGGCTATAAGCAAATGGAAACATCACAGTGAGTTATGTACCTTCAAATATAGCCAAAGAGATACAGTACAACTAAGAAAGTCAGAATATACCCGAACTAGCTGGTAAACCACGGGATCCAAACTGCCATTCTCTTCAAAGTCATTCCCTCCATTCTTAGTCTCCTCAGCATCTTGTAGAGTTTCCACTTCCATAGATCAGTACAAACTTCATCCAATGTTCGTACTAATCAAATCCTACCAGAATGGAATTCTAAAATCAGATGGAATCAATTCAAACTACAGTATAAAGCCATCCAAGAAAAAATGAAGGTAAGTACGTAATAGTAACACAGCAGAAGCAATTGTTAATGCTGATCGAACAAAGTCACCAAGAGGAAAACATGTCGTAGTGAATAAAACTGTGGCAAACAAAAGGATTCAGATGATAATTGTTCATCAATCATCATTTTCATATACATAAAAAACATGGCATAATTGGAATGCAATCTAGAGCAGAAGTTCCTTGATTATATTCCTCTTTTGACCTGACAAGATTTCATGAACACATTTCAGGCTGCAATCTAGAACAGTATGTAAAGCATCATCAATGAAGCCACTGATATTTTCTCCAGGTAGTTCTCCCCATTACTGATTAAAGGGGTAGTAACTGACTTCAGCTATGCTTCCAAGATTAACAGAAGTATCTAGTTCTTCGTATGGTTAGCCGAGACCCCATTAGCCAGTTCCTGAACAATAGCACTTCCTACATACAGGAAATCATCCCCAGAAAAACTAACAAAAGGGCTAACATCAACAGGAGACATTCAAGAATCTACTAAATTCATCAGTGGTGAAAGCACCCCGTGCCTGAAAATAGCTCTGCCTACTGTTCAATCCACACTTCGACCGTCAATTCCACTGTAAATCAGCTTAAGGATACGGTGACTTAGCATGGATTCCCCACTGTGTTTACTACATGGAGAGCATATAGCTCCAGTTAAGCAAACAGAGCAACAACAAAAAAACAACTAAAAACTACCTAAATATGCGCTGATATAAATTATCGGAACAATCAACAAAACCAGGATACAGCTAGCAGCGCAAAAATGGTCGATTAAAGCTACCAGAGCAGAAATTACAGCCGGTGATTAAGCGGAACCGAGCTCTGTATCACCTCACGCATCACGAGCGGCGGCCTCAAACTCAAAACTAGACACTAATCCGGCACCACAGCGGGCTCTTCCACAATTACCCCCCGGCCCTCCCCGCCAGCTCTGCTGACGTCACTTCGCACCGAATCAGAAATCAGGCGCGAAATACAGCGCGATCAGGCGAAATCCCGCGCGCCCGATCACGCGGAGCTGAAATTGACTCGCCTATCACGAAATCTACCGGAAAACAACCGCGAAATAAGCATAGGAACGCGGCGATCGGGCGGATCGGGCGGAGCGTACCTCACCGCGATCAGCAGCGGCGGCAGCGGAGGGCGGATCCCCGCAGCATTGGCCCGATCGGCCGGGCCGAGCAGCCGGCGGGCGGATCAGATCGCGCGAGGGCGGGGCGGAGGCGGAGGCGGGGGATCGCTCGGTGGTCCGCTCCTCGTTTGCTTCGTCTCTTCTGTTCTCGGTATGGAGGGGAGCTCCGTTTTGGTGCGATAGGGAAGGGTGGATGCGAAAGGCAGAGAGAGAGAGAGGAGGTGGTTTCGAAAAGGGGGGAGGGGAACTCGAGGGGTGGGGGTGGGAGGGGCTGGGCGGCCGGGATCGGCTCCGGATGGGGATCCGACGGCTGGGGGGCAAGTGGCCGGTGGGGGAGTGGGGAGTGGCGCAGCACGGGAGAGCCTTCTGGAGCACGCAAAGATTGGGGTGAGCGAGCGAGCGCTCACGTCCGCGAAAAATTAGAGCCGAGTAAGCAAAGCGTGCTGAGCAAGACGTTTAGAGCATCTCTAACAGTACTTTATATCGCGGACCCTTAGGTCCTGTACAATGATAAATGTTTAGGGAGGTGCTTAGAATTGTATTAACCGGAAACTTGATACATTTGTGGATATACATAGACAAAACACTGTGTCCCTAGTAAGCCTCTACTAGACTAGCTCGTTAATCAAAGATGGTTAAGTTTCCTAACCATAGACATGTGTTATCATTTGATAAACGGGATCACATCATTAGGAAAATGATGTGATGGACAAGACACATCCGTTAGCTTAGCATAATGATCGTTAAGTTTTATTGCTATTGATTTCTTCATGACTTATACATATTCCTTCGACTATGAGATTATGCGACTCCCGAATACCGGAGGAATACATTGTGTGCTATCAAATGTCACAACGCAACCGGGTGATTATAAAGATGCTCTACAGGTATCCCCGAAGGTGTTTGTTGGGTTGGCATAGATCGAGATTAGGATTTGTCACTCCGGGTACTGAAGAGGTATCTTTGAGCCCTCTCGGTAATGCACACCATAATAAGCCTTGCAAGCAATGTGACTAATGGGTTAGTTACGGGATGATGCATTACGAAATGAGTAAAGAGACTTGCCGGTAACGAGATTGAACTAGGTATGGAGATACCGACGATCGAATCTCGGGCAAGTAACATACCGATGACAAAAGGAATAACGTATGTTGTCATCATGGTACGACCGATAAAAATCTTCATAGAATATGTGGGAACCAATATGAGCATCCAGATTCCGCTATTGATTATTGACCGGAGAGGTGTCTCGGTCATTGACGGTGTCCTGGACTAGGGGGTTCTCACTACGTCATCTCTCGATCTGTTAGATTGGGCCGAGGACCCCATGGTCGTATACTCATGGGCCAGTTCGGACAGCTGCCGCATACAAGGAAGATTCCAAAAGACTTGGCGATCAAGACAAGGACTTCTCCCCACCGGTGTATTCGGTTAGGACTCTTGTTATCATAGGCCTCTGGTGTATTATATAAACCGAGGCCAGGCTAGTCGATAGATATATAACAACAATCATACCATAGGCTAGCTTCTAGGGTTTAGCCTCTATGATCTCGTGGTAGATCAATTCTTGTAATACTCATATCATCAAGATCAATCAAGCAGGAAGTAGGGTATTACCTCCATCGATTTTGACACCGCCTCATGTTACCATTAGCCTTAGACGCACAGTTCGGGACCCCCTACCCGAGATCCGCCGGTTTTGACACTGACATTGGTGCTTTCATTGAGAGTTCCGTTGTGTGATCGGCAAAAGGATCAATGGCTCACCTGCAGGTCAACTGCGACGTCGGCATCTTCGTCGCCGGCTCGACTGGTCACCTTGGCTCGACCGAGGACCGTGCTCCATCTCCGATCTTCATGTTCGGACGGGGGCCTTCTTCAACATCAACTCCGATCTCTATCATGATCATAGCAGAATCATCCATGGAGCTCGAGGGATCAACATCAACATTGTCCTTGGGCGGTCGTGCTATTTTTATGGACAGCGAACTTGTATCCGCCGTCACCGCCTCCTTGAGCGTCGGTTTGACGATTGCTTCAGTGGAATAGTGCGGAATTACGTCTACAACAGTCATGCAAAATTTTGTCGAGTTCTGATGGAGGAATCTCTGACAATCTACGATATACCGGAGCCCTGTCAAATATGGACGGGAATCTGGACGAGTTTAGTGCGTGGTCTCCAGAGCCTAGCTCGGAGGTCCTTTGGAAGATCCAACCGTTGATCTACTGCAGAATTCCCATATCTACCACCCCTCCAAATTTCAGCTCGATCCGACGGTTCAAACTCCAGGAACCTTCCGATGAGTGGACCGATTTTCGGATCTGTTTTCTGCGCGAATACGGATCCGACTCGAATTCATGTTTATTTTATGAACGTAATATTGGACAACCTTTTTAGAGGAGTTCTCTTCTAGGGTATTGTGCGCCGTTTTTAAACACGTGCCCGTAAAATTTTAAGCCTCCCCTGAGGTCATCTTCATCATCATACTGGTGTCAAACCAGTCCGGCAATATTGCTCCAAGACTGCCGACCTGCGCTAGACGCGTCGTCACTTTGTTGAGCCGAGCTCAACTTCTTCGGATCATCATCTCGGTAAGCTGAACAAGAGTTCGGCATTGCGAAGGATAAATCATCACCAACATCGCCGCCCCACGAATTACACGGAGCAGGCACACCGGCATCGCCGCATGGTCACTTAATCAAGCCGGCATTGACCACGTCACGACCTGCATCGGCAGGGCCACACTGTTGCTTCTTCAAGCCGGTGTCCATCATGCCGACCTACTCCGACTCATCGGCTGACATCGAGGCTTCGACATCTCGGCTGGACCGCGGGCTTCGCCATCTCTTCATCAACCTACTCCGGAGACTTCGGCGTCACTAGCCGACCAGCTCCGTCACGTTAGCTGGACCGAGGGCTTTGCCTCGGCGAGCCAACCTTTGCCAGCATCGCCATGCCGTCGCTTTATCGCTTATCAGGCAATGAGTGTGCGGATCGAGTCCCAATTTTGGGAATCACCTTTCTTCGGATTGCTACAACAAATAAACCAGGTGCTATTAATCCTAGTATTTTTTGCTTGTTTGGGTTCATTTTTCCCAAGGAATTATTACTCTGATTTGTCCATCATATGTACACATGTTTATCAAATGATGGCCGCATTAACAACGGTCGCATGGTGGTTCGGTCAGTTTCCGTACATGGTCTGGCGAACGCCACATCCGGAACTCGGACCGACCTGTGAATTCAGGCTTTGCCACGCCTTTACCGTATCACGCCGACGCCCTGCATCGACATTGACTTCTGCGCCAGGCCATATTTCTTTTATTACTCACTTTGCATAAATTATTTATTATGCAACGATTTTTTTTAAAATTATTATTATTACTACTATCTCCGATTTGCACTATTTTTTATGCACAGGAAAATGATTCGGGTTGGGCAGTATCGTCAACTCGACGTACTGACATACCACGTCACCTCGGCTCGACAGGGGGCTTCGTCAATACTTCATTACCCCATGCCGGGGACTTCGGCATCACTCTGCCGCCCTGCATTGACCGTGCTATGTCACCACTTCGGAGTGCCGAGCTCTTTGCTCCGCCACCTCGGGACCGGCTTGGAGGATGGAATCTTGTCCCGCATCAAGCCCAGACCACGTCATCAATACCAAACACATTACCCAGCTAAGTTGCCTTCATGCTCAAACTTTTAAATTTTTAACTTGTGTTCGGTTTGACCAAGCATTATATTTTTTGGAAAAAAGTTGCTTGTAAAAAAATTTCCTTGTCAAAACTTTGTTTGTCACACACAAATTCAAATACCCCGTTTACTTGGGGGCTTCCTTTATGAAGCCTTTCCTCTTGCAAATGATTACACTTGTACGGCTTCGTCCCTTGTTTGTGTATTACGCCACAATATGCACCATGTTGACTTAAGCGATTTGCAAGCTGGGTTGCCTCGCTCCTGTGTTTACCCCTACATTCTCGATTGTTCACCTAGGGAGTAAAGGGAGCGCCTCTGCGATTGTCATGATCGGGTCATCAGAGCCTGACCTCAGACTGGGTGAAGCCGAAAGCTAGCGCTCTTATTGTTTTCAATTATGGTCGGCACACAACGGAACTCATGAGTACAAAAATCTATTGCACAAGTCTCATAGTAGCAATGAGCAATCGAAGAAAGGTATCAGTGGGGGTACTATTTTCTTCGAAGATGCTTCTTACACTTCGTCAGTAATATAGCATAAGTTCCCTGAGCGTGCTTTGTCTGTTACAGCCTTATGGCCTGATTGCCTGGTTATCGGAAACATCGTCGATATTCTCGACAGGTGGAGTACATAACACTCTTCGGCCCTTGACCGAAGAGGGAGAAGCCGACGGTCGGTTAAGACGCGTTTAAAGTTCGGGTGAACACATATATGATATAAGTACTTCGGTACATAGAATCATTATACATAAAATTCTTTTACCCAAGTCACTTGGGGGCTCTTAAATTTATATGAGATGTTTTATAATAAGTGTTCTTCTTCTTAGTCGTTGCAAAGTTTTTATTATTATTATTATTATTATTATTATTATTATTATTATTATTATTATTTATCACTCCTTTTTTTGACACGAGTGTGTGGTCACTAGCCGGGGAGCCTAATTTCTCTCTCAAAGCCGCTAGAGTTTAGTTTGCTAAACTGGCCTAATGAGAAGTACTCCGTCTTCGGGATAGGAGGTTGAAGCCATAGGCGGACCCGCTTGAAGTCTTGAGATAGGATGTGTCATGTTAAAGCACGACAGAAGCACTTTTTTTTTCTAAAGTCCAATTTTCAGATTGGCACCGAACACTTGATCTTATTCGGACATTAGGTTTTCACTGACATTTTTTGGTTTTCCAAGCCTATGGCACTTTTAAACTATTTGTGTGTTTCCAGCATTAGTCTCGTAGTGCAATGTCGGACACCTTTAGAGATTCGGCAAAAACACTCTCGGATATTGCCATATATGCATCAGTTTCGAATTGTGTCTTCGGTCAATAGTTGGGTTGCCCGACTCCTGTGCTTGCCTCCTACGTTCCGCTTTGTTCGGCTAGGTGTGAAAAGGGAGAACCACTGCGATTGTGCTTCCAGCTCGCATGGTTAAGCACCTCAGTGGAGAAAGCCGAAAACTGACTGTCACAATAGGCATAAACTGGTCAGCGATCCGATGACTATGTTAAATGACGGGCCGTTCATAACATTGGTCGAAGTGTTTACGGCTTGACCTCGGATGTTGCCGAACACTAACCAGGGGCTCATAGCTAGATTCCCCAGTTTAAAGCTCCTATGACTAAGCGAAAGTTATAAACCCCGCATATCTGATTGCCTCGTTTCCGCTAACACAACCGCCTTCGAGCCCCGAGACGTCGGCTAAGGGTTGTTTTGTTATTGCGGAAACACCCTGCGTAGTATCTAAGGGGTAGAGGCCGACGATGGGCCACTTTCAACTGATAAGCGGTCGCAATGGAGTCAAAATAATGATGTAAAGTACTTGGATACTTAGAATCATTACACATAATTTGTGATTTTACTCTGGATATCGATCCTTAATTCGGCCACCCGTGCCCACATTAAGGCTCGGGGGCTACTGGGCTTTGCACTCATTATTTACAAATATTAAAGGGGCACATCGATCCCCTGATCTGGTGTTGCCACCCGACAAGTGTCTCGGGGGCTACTGCATTGCCTATTCAATGCAGAAAATTCAAAGGGCTCAGTGTTCGGCTTGATCGAACTATGGGAAAGCGCATCTTCGGACAACAATAAGTACCATCTGGACCTATCTGGCATCAAGCTAATATATCACGGCGACTTCTCACGACCCTCTCTCAGGGGCCCGTTCGCCGATCACTATTATCTCTAATATATTACATTGCGTTTTTATTCCTATATATGCTGCCGAGCTAGGAGTTGATCCTCAGGCCGATTTCGCGCATCGACCTGAGTCTTAGGGGCTACTAGGAACAGTGGTTTTATGCTTACCTTCAGGCGCATCTTGGGTTTTAGACTGATACACACCTTGAGGGCTACTGGATATACATCGGCAGAGAATAAACTGCACCAGTTAAAAATATTCACAAAAATCAGCCCGCGGTCGGGGTGGTGCACCACCTTGGAAGCAGTCCGGCATAAAGCTCGGGCACTAGCGGCTAGCTCCATACAGGGCATTTCCGGCATTAAGCTCGGCTAAACTCCTTCAACTTTTTTGGACCAAGATGATCTATGACATCTTGGATATAGTCCGGCGTTGGAGCTTGGACACAGTCCGGCGTTGGAGCTCGGATACATTTCGGCGTTGGAGCTCGGAAGCAGTCCGGCATTGGTGCTCGGCTGCAAAAGATACCTCGAATGCAGTCTGACGTTGGAGCTCGGACGCAAGAGGACACTGCCTCCCGGGAACAACTTCAAAACCCGAGGTGTGGCACAAAAATAACAAGGCATTGATAAAGGCCGGAAACTTAAAGGGGCTCCTCGGATACCCGACGTGTAAACTCTTTGGATGCACTTCGGCGATCCTCCAGATCAAAGATGAGAAGATTTGTTGAACCAGTTTTCAAGACCGATGACCGAAGATGAAGAATAGTTCAGAAGAATCGAGGAGCGTCCCTAACTTGAAGACCGGTTCAGGGGGCTACTGACGGTGTCCTGGACTAGGGGGTACTCACCACGTCATCTCCCGATCTGTTAGATTGGGCCGAGTACCCCCATGGCCGTATACTCATGGGCCAGTTCGGACAGCTGCCGCATACAAGGAAGATTCCACAAGACTTGGCGATCAAGACAAGGACTTCTCCCCACCGGCGTATTCGGCTAGGACTCTCGTTATCCTAGGCCTCTGGTGCATTATATAAACCGAGGCCAGGATAGTCGATAGATATATAACAACAATCATACCATAGGCTAGCTTCTAGGGTTTAGCCTCTACGATCTCGTGGTAGATCAACTCTTATAATACTCATATCATCAAGATCAATCAAGCAGGAAGTAGGGTATTACCTCCATCGAGAGGGCCCGAACCTGGGTAAACATGGTGTCCCCCGCCTCCTGTTACCATTAGCCTTAGACGCACAGTTCGGGACCCCCTACCCGAGATCCGCCGGTTTTGACACAGTCATGTCTACATAGTTCTCGAACCCGTAGGGTCCGCATGCTTAATGTTCGATAATGATTTTGTATTATATGAGTTATGTGATTTGGTGACTGAATGTTGTTCGGAGTCCCAAATGAGATCACGAACATGACGAGGAGTCTCGAAATGGTTAAGAGGTAAAGATTCATATATAGGACTATGATATTCGGACACCGGAAGTGTTCCGGGGGTACCGGGTACATATCGGGTCACTGGAAGGGGTTCCGGGCACCCCCCCCCCCGACAAAGATTTGGGCCTATTGGGCCAAGAGGGGAAACACAACAGCCAGCATGGGCTGTTGCGCCCCCCTTGCTGGCCGAATAGGAAGGGGAAAGGAAAAGGGGAAGAGAGAAGGAATGGGAGGCAATTCGGCCTCCCCCTTCCTTCCCTCCTCTCTCCCCTTTCCTTCCCTCTTCGGAAAAGATGGTGGGGGGAGGGCGAATTGGACAAGGCCCCCAAGTAGGATTCCTCCTACTTGGGGCGCCCCATGGTTGTCCCTCTCCCCCTCCCACCTATATATATGTGGAGAGGGGGCGCCTAGAACACACAACAAACATTGTTAGCCATGTGCGGCGCCCCCCTCCATGGTTGACGCCTCCAGTCATATTCACGTAGTGCTTAGGAGAAGCCCTGTGCGGATCACTTCACCATCACCGTCACCACGCCGTCTTGCTGACGGAACTCTTCCTCGACACTTTGCTAGATCAAGAGTTCGAGGGACGTCATCGAGCTGCATGTGTGCAGAACTCGGAGGTGCCGTACGTTCGGTACTTGATCAGTCGGAACGAGAAGAAGTACGATTACATCAACAACATTGTCAAACGCTTCCACTTTCGGTCTACGAGGGTACGTGGACACACTCTCCCCCTCTCATTGCTATGCATCTCCTAGATAGATCTTGCATGAGCGTAGGATTTTTTTGAAATTGCATGCTACGTTTCCCAATAGAAGTTTGCAGCGTGCTAGTTTTGGAGCTACCAGCGAACGTGCCGCCGCCAGAACCCTATAGAGAGCCCCGCATCGCCCCTCTCTCTCTATTTTCGTTCGGTCAAAAATAATGACGGAAGGAGAAACACGTCGTGGGAAGATTTGGGTCGTGGGTGGAGTGGCATTCTTGTTGTAATAACTGGCATAACTTGGGCTAGACTTCAAGTTGTGCAAGTGGCCGCTCGGGAATCACCAGAATCAGCAAACTCGCAGCTTCAGCTTCGAAGACCGTGGTAGTTCATTTCCAAAAGCGATCCTAGGAATCTAATGTGATAATTTGTGTGTTTGTTTGAGTTTAAATTTTGTCAGGCCTAGAATCCGAGAATTAGTAGCTGTAGCTCAAACAAAGGCCACCTTAAAGTCGTTATGAGGACCAAGAAAAACGTGTTTTAAGGACCGATACTGCGGCCGAACAGATCTCGTATAATCAACCCATAAAAAGGAATATTCTCTGAATATACCGAACAGGCTCACAACTAGCTTACTTTTTTTCTCGCTGTCCTTTTCCTCACGCCAATTTGAAATCGGTACATGCCATAGGACAGGGCGGCTGTCGGCGGACAGGCGGGCGAGGAAGATGCGGGGCGGCTGCGGCGTGCGGGCAAAGGCCAGGGCGGCCATGGCAGCCAGACTCCTCCGTTTGTCATAGCTAGCTAGCTAGTTAGCTCCTCCACTAGGAGAGACGCGCATGGATTCAGCAGCTAGCTCCATTCGAATCGATTCAGCTAGAGCTAGCTAGCTCCATTCGTATCAATTTAGCTAGCTAGCTCCTTCGTCGGGAGAGCCGCAGGCGGGCGCGGCAGCCGGTACGGGCGGACGGGAGCGAGCCATGAAGGTTTCGATGGCAGTTGGACTCTCGCCAACGGTCTTTCGCATATATAGGGCACTCTCGGGTTGGCTCCGAAATCCTTATTTTCATAGATTCAGTGGGGTTGTTTTCCACGCCCCTTAAAAATTTTACAAGTTGGAGTCATTTACGGGTTCTATTCGGGTCGCCTTTTTAGCCTAAAACTGTAAACAGACAGTTATTTTACAGTTTCGTGCGTTTTAAGGGGTCTGCTAAGATTGTTGGGGATATGACTATTGGGTATGAACCGCCTAGGAGGGGCCGGGTGATACCGCTGGCGGTTTACCAATGAAGATGGAAGATCATATGAGCCCATTGACGGTTCAAGGCCCAGAAGGGACTTAAGGCCCGGGAGGATGAACCGCCATGTATGTATGACTTGTGTTGTAAGGCATGTGTAGTTAGTCACCGAGATGGACACGTTGTGTATGAGTCGGCCGGGATTCTGTGAACCGCCGAGCGTCAACCTGTGTATATAAAGGGACGACTCGGCGGCGGCTTAGGGCAAGAAACAAGAGATCGAGAACTAGGTCAAGCGTATTCGCTCCATGGTAATCGAAATCATAGCAATACAATCCCAAACTGGAGTAGGCCTTTACCTTCATCATAAGGGGCCGAACCAGTATAAACTCTCCATGTCCTTTGTCCCGTTTAACCCCTTTAAGTTAACCTAGCTGCGATAGCCCTGCGACTAAGTCCTTCTGCTAGGACATCTGCCGTGACAATTCCACAATAGCTGGCGCCCACCGTGGGGCCAACGCACGGTGGTTTCGAGTTCTTGAAGGGCAACTTTGAAGGGTTCAAGGGATACGCTATGGGCCGGATGACCAAGAGTCGTCGCGGCAAGCTCTACATCGACGATGCAGGCTGCGGCCCTGAGGCCGGCTCAATTGAGTACAGGTACCGGGTCCCATTCGGCGGAATCCATGTCTTTATCGGCAAGATCGGCGAACCGGGCCCTGAGCCGGACATCTGCACCAACATCATTGAAACGGCTCAGCATGCACGACCTGCACAAGTTCAACCTGCTGTGAAGCATGCCTTTGTTGGTTTCATCCATGGGGCGGAAGTTGAAGAAGGATATGTGTCTGGCGGTGAGACGACCATCTACTCTGATGGTGAGTCGTCCACAGGCGAGACTAATTCATTGTATCAACTACAAGTTGGCCGGCTTGGGGGCTGTTCCGATGGTGACAGTATTCCGGACCCCTACGAGCCCCCGAATAGGGTCGCGATCTTCATGGCCGGTACACAACCGACGCTTGGTTCAACAACTGCTGCGGCCATGACCTCCAGCTCAATGGCTGTGGCGGCGGCTGGTGCTAGCGGTTCTGCACACCCGCCAGCTCAAATTCTCACAGAGTTATTGGAGGCTCTGGCGACTCTGATGGGGGTGGAGGTAACCCCGGATAATCAGGAACAACACAAGGTGGATCTGGCGAAATTGCGAGAGGAGATAGCTCAAGCCAAGGAAGAGCTGGCGGCTGAGAACGCTAGGATGGCTGCAAAGCGGGCTGTTTTGGATGCCCAGGCACAACGGATCCAAGCGGACTCCTTCTGGCTTACGTTAGATCAGAACGCTTCAAATGAGGTCATGAGGAGGAGGCACCGAAGTCATCTACCCCCGGTTTATGAGCCGAGGAACCTCTTCGACACGCCTGGAGCAGGGACCAGTGACCCACCGGCAGTGAACCGGGTGGTCGAAGCACCTGGGACCGGAGCGCCGGTTCAGCCACGGGCAATGGACCCGCCACATTTGAGTAATACTCCGCCTCAGTACGTTCTGACACCTCCGGGTCATTATTCTAACCCGTTGGACAATATGATTGCTGCAGCAACGCGATTGGCGGCTCTATCGGTTGAAGGCGAGTCTCCAACGGCGATAGACACACGTAGGGCTAGAGAACTTCTTCAGACAGCCGTGGCTCAGCAGGCGGCTTATTCTTACAGTCGCGAGCGGATTCACTCAACCCCTCGTCCAAGCCAGAGTTACAGCAGACACATCGACTCACCGACGGTCTCAAGCAGTGAACAACGTTGTAACCAGCCTCGTGGACATGACCCAGTGCACGGTGGTGCCAATGCTCAGACTCTGGTGGATCAGGGCAGAGCGCGTCGGGAGGCCGAGCTGGCGGCTCAGCAAGCAGCTCGTCAACACTCTCCGGCTTATCCGTCAGCTTCGGTGGAGGCAGGCGTGATCTCTAGAACCTTGGGTGTGCCATGTTTAGTGTCGGCTCTGCGTAACGAGCATTTACCCAAGGATTTCAAGGGTCCTCGCAAGGTGCCTAATTACACAGCAGATCAACCCTCTGAAGCTTGGATTGAAAGTTATGAGATGGCCATGGAGATGCTGGATGTTAGCGATGCCGCATGTGCTAAGTATTTCACCATGATGTTGGACGGGCCGGCTCACACTTGGTTGAAAGGACTGCCTGCCAACTCCATTGGGTCATGGGCGGAGCTGAAGGCCCGTTTTATCCAAAATTTCAAAGACACATGCAAGCAGCCCATGTCAATCCTGGATTTGGATTCCTATATCCAAGGTGAGGGCGAGTCAACAACCCACTGGGTGCGCTGGATCTCAACTATTATACACTCGTCAGACAACATCAACGTCGGCTCAACAGTTTTGATGTTGGAGACAAATTGCCGTTTCCTCCCCCTCAAGCAGAAGCTTGGATGGCTTAAGCGCCACTGCAATGACATGGGGGAGCTCATGGCGGCTCTTGTCAAATATGTCGACTCTGATAGTACTAAAGACCCTGAATCTGATGAAGAGAAGGCTAGTAAGGGGAAGAAGAGCGGTAATACAAAGGGACTAGTATAATACGACAAGCCAAGGTGGTAATGGTAAGCGTAAGGCCGACGGCAATTTAGACTTTGTGGCTAACACCAGTGCGCAGAATAATAATCAGCGTCGCAAAGGAAGGCCGACCCAGCCTGGAGGATCAAAATTTGACCTCGAAGCGGTGATGAATCAGCCTTGTCCGAGGCACGGTACACGCGAGAAGCCGGCCGCTCATTTGTGGAAGGATTGCTTTATTATGAAGGAGTTCAATGCTTCCAATCTTTTTCAGAATAACCATGGCCCGAACGGCGGTTCAGGATCCGGCTCTCATGGATCGGGCTTTGGTGGTGGTGGTTCAAACTCTGGATTCCAGGGCCAAGCAAATCAAGGTGGCTTTAATCAGTAGTCTGGTTAAGGGAATCAGCATCAGTCTAGTTATCAGAGTAATCCAAAGCAGTTGAATGGTGGACAGTACCACGTTTTCACCACAAGTTTATGCAAGCGGGACCAGAAGCTCCATAAAAGGGCAGTGAACACAGTTGAGCCGGCGATTCCCTGTTACTTGCGATGGTCCGAACACCCTATTCTATGGAGTCGTGAGGATCACCCGCCTCGGGTTGATAATCCGGGTCATTTGGTGATGGTGGTGGCACCTCAGGTCGGAGGGTACAAATTCACTAATGTACTCATGGATGGGGGCAGCAGCATCAATATTCTGTATTATGAAACTTTTCGTCGTATGAGCTTGACTGAAAAAGATCTTAAGCCTCCAAACATTGTTTTTTCACGGCGTGGTGCCTGGTAAGTCGGCGTATCCAGTGGGCAAAATATCTTTGAAAGTTGCCTTTGGAGATGTGTTGGGGAACGCGGTATTTCAAAAAAAATTCCTACAATCACGCAAGATCTATCTAGAAGATGCATAGCAACGAGAGAGGAGAGTGTGTCTATGTACCCTCGTAGACCAAGAGCGAAAGCGTTAAGTAACGCTGTTGATGTAGTCGAACGTCTTTGCGATCCAACCGATCAAGTACCGAACGCATGGCACCTCCGTGATTTGCACACGTTCAGCTCAGTGACATCCCTCGAACTCTAGATCCAGCTGAGGCCGAGGGAGAGTTTTGTCAGCACGATGGCGTGTTGACGGTGATGATGAAGTTACCGACACAGGGCTTCGCCTAAGCACTACGACGATATGACCGAGGTGGAAATCTGTGGAGGGGGGCACCGCACATGGCTAAGAGATAAACTTGTGTGTCTATGGGGTGCCCCCTCCCTCGTATATAAAGGAGTGGAGGAGGGGGACGGCCGACCTCATAGGGCGCGCCCCAAGGGGGGAATCCTACTCCTACTAGGAGTAGGTTCCCCTCTTTCCTAGTCCAACTAGGAGGGAGAAGGAAAGGGAAGAGGGGAAGAAGGGAAGGGGGCCCGGCCCCCTCCCCAATTCGGATTGGGCTTGGGGGCGTGCCCCTCCTCTTGGACGCCTCCTCTCTCTTCCCCTAAAGCCCATGAAGGCCCATTAACCCCCCGGGGGGGTTCCGGTAACCCCCCGATACTCCGGAAAATGACCGAACTTATCCGAAACCTTTCCGGTGTCCAAATATAACCTTCCAATATATCAATCTTCATGTCTCGACCATTTCGAGACTCGTCGTCATGTCTAAGGATGGCAATTTTATCCATGGACATGGATATCCATGGATATTCGACCCGATTGGATAGGGTTTGGATATGCTTTTGTGTCCATGGGCGGCGCCCAAACCCGACCCGATTATTCATGGATAGGGCATGGATACAATCTTGTACCCATGGATATACCCAAACTTGACCCAATAGTATGACTTAATGGGGGAAAATCTGCTATCCCTGCCCCACGGTCATATGTCCCACAACAATTTTACACTTTTTTTTATCTAAGACATGCATAAGAAATTACACAATCCCCATCGTAACTTTTTTTAGTTGACATTCAATCCCCTCTGTAACATAATCCAACACCCCTTCCCTTATTTTTACCTCCTCCTTAAATGACTCGCCATTCTCATCTGTTAGAAAAATACTAAATGATCTTAGGTTGTTAGTGGATGTTGATTTACCATAAGTGAAGCCTAGCCTACCACGAGGTGAAGAATGGAAGAGTTTATGTTAATATTGTGTTATGTCTTATTTATATGTTTCGAGAGGACCCAATGGATATCCAATGGGTATGGATATCCATCGGATTTGGACATGGACACAATTTTCACCCATGGATTTTTTCATGGGCGGGCAAAGACTGTCTTCATGGACATGGATATGGATTTGAGATTGTTCAACCCGATCCAAACCCGACCCATTGCCATCCTTACTCATGTCCATGATCACATCCGGGACTCCGAACAACCTTCGGTACATCAAATCACATAACTCACAATACATATTGTCATTGAACGTTAAGCGTGCGGACCCTACGGGTTCGAGAACTATGTAGACATGACCGAGACTCATCTCCAGTCAATAACCAATAGCGGAACCTGGATGCTCATATTGGTTCCATACTCTACGAAGAACTTTATCGGTCAAACCGCATAACAACTGTAACATCCCAAAATTCTAAATTTTGGAATGTTATATTAAATAAATAGCTATGATTGTTTGTTTGATTGTTGTGTGATTGATTGTGTGACATTGAGTGGAAATTGAAAACTTTTTGAAAGTTGAATGAGAGGAAATAAAAGGACTTTCCCGAAACTTTCATCTTGCATTTTTCTTGATCTCCATGAATTCAAATTCATTTCATTACAAAACCCTACAGTGAAGATAATATGACTTCTTCCATTTAAAGAAATGAAATGGGGTTCGAAAATGATTTGAATTTCCATTTGAAATATTTTAAATTTAGAAACTTTAAGCAACTCAATGAGTTCATGAGGGAAGATAAAACGAATTCTTCATATTTGAAGAAAGAGAGTTGGAAGTTTCAAAGAAATAAATTGGAAGTCACTTTGAAGTTATTTGAAACTCATTTTCCATTTGAAGTTGTTTGAAATTCCAAATTCAAATCCAATTGGGAGTTATTTGAGTTTCTATTCAAAATATTTTCTCCTAAAAATAAATAAATGGAAATAAGGGTAAAATGATTCCCTTCAATAGAAAATTAGGAGAAAATAAATTTGAAATCATTTTGCTATTTTAAAAATGATTTTTATTGATTTTAAATATAACAGTAGCATTGTTTGACTTTTATGATTTATTTTGGATTTTATTTGAACTTGAAAAATAGTTCATCTTATTCGGGGTATTTTCCTGAGCATTTTGGTATATGATATGCCTATTTATATATTTTTTATTTAATTTACTTCTGTTGGAGTTTTCTTTCCGTTTAAAAAAACGCACGCGCACACGCACCCGCGCGCAGGCCCAGCCACCGCTGGCCAGAGCCGGCCCACGGCCATAGCAGGCCGAGCCAGGTCGCCTGCGCCCGAAGGCCACTGCACGCTCGCCCGCTCCTTGTCTCCCTCTCTGTCCCGCTGACCCGTGGGCCCCGCGCCCATCGTCCCCAACCTCCGCTCGGGATAGAGCACGAGCCTGCCGCCCGCAACCACCGGCGCCATGGCCCTCGCGGATAAACTTATCTGCTGCATCCCGAGCCCTCTCTCCGCGCCTATAAGAAGCCCTCGACCCCCTCCTTCCGTTCAGCTAATCTGTTCGTCACCACGCCTCTCGCATCGCTCGCCGTAGCCACTTGGATCTTGCCGGAGCCGTGCTAGTTCACCGGAGGATTTCGTCGCCCGTGAGCTACCCCGGCCTCCACCGACTACTTCTTTTTGTTGCCTGAGTCGAAGCGCATCTCGTTGACATCCTCCTCTTGTCCCTAGGTCACCAGAGACGCCGCCCCGACGACCTGCGTCCTCGCCGGAGCACGGAGCAGCCGCCCTTTGCTCCGCCCGTCCCGGCCACCCCGACGTGCGCCGTTACCACCACCGGACCGCCCACCTCGCGCCCGTCCCGTCCGTCCTCTTCCCTGCCGCCGAGGAGCACCGCAGCCGCCGCCCCATCCACCGCCCGACGTCCGCGCCACCGTCTCCTGTTCATCGTCGTTGCCACCGTGAGTTAACCCCTTTCCATTTAGTTTTTTTAGATCGGTTAACTGCGGTTTTTATTTTACAGTGCGGTTTTAGTATAACCGTACAATTTTATTTTAAACCGATGTCTTTTTTTGTTAGTTGTCGCCGCTGTTTTGCTTAAAGTCCAAGCGTCCGCTGTATAAGCTACGCGGCGAACACCTTTCGGCCACTAGGAATTTGCCACGTGTTAGGGACCTGTTTGCAATAGTTTTCTTCACTGTCTAGTCCCTGTAATTAGCAGATTAGTCCCTAAACTTAGAATAGCCCCAACTTTTTACCCGTAGGTCCAAATTCGATGAAACCAGCGGCAAAATGTTCGTCTCGAATAGCTTTATCCAGAAAACAAACTTTTAAAACTTTTGGACAAATTCAAATTTGAACTTTATTCAGATTTGAATTCAAACTTCAATTGGCCATATCTCCTAAACCGTAGCTCCGATTGATGTGGTTCTTTTTGCACCATGTCACCGTAGCCAAACCCTACCACTTGGACCATTGTCACACATTTTCCACACAAAAATGGTCTGTCTATGATAGTTTTACTATTATGCCATGTATGCACTTTAGTACACATCACATCTTTGCACCCTATGTCACATGTTGTTTTGCACTTAGGATTTTTCCATGCTAGTTAAGTGTGTTGAATGTTCATTTGGTTTTCCAAGAATTTTGCTTTGCATGTTCTTCTTGGTTCTCTGAAATGATCGCTTATGTGAGTGCAATGTTTGACTTTATAGATTTTCATCGGAGAGTGACGAATAGTTCTATTAAGTAAATTTTTGAGAGCGATATCATCTTCATCAACTATTACCAGGCAAGTTCACATTTGACCATTCTTCCAATTACCTGTGTTTATATTATGCACTTAGTCCTTTTGTGGTAGGATTTATTGTTGCCAGATGGCTATGCCGTTACCGAGTAGTTCATTTGAGGTAGGTCTGATCTATACATCCTTGTCACCAACGTGTAAGTTTATTTTTGCCTCACCAAATGTAGACGTGGTTTGGGAAGCGAACCTGGTGAGACATGAGTGACAAAGTAGTAATCAGGACCAAGACTTGTAAATGAACTACCTGGGCGGTATTTGGTTTGAATGGTGGCGAAGTATAGTGGGAGCATGCATGGTTAATCCATGGTGGTGCACCACTAGTGGTCGGCCGCCCAGGCTCAAAGAGATCAATCGTATTCTCATGTCTAGAAGCTTCCGTGTGCAGCCACAAGCCAATATGGGCTCTAGCTTAGTTGAGTAGATAGTGTGACCTCTTCCGGGATAGGCTAGCAGATGTAGAATGAGTAGGTGTACCAGCCTATCTGTGGGTTAAGGGGAAATACTTTCGAAAGACTATGTCTTGGTCATCCTGTTCTCAAACACCAGGCAGTGCGAGAATTTCAAGGGAGGCAATCAAGTCTTGTGGGGAAAAGTGCGCAAACCTCTGCAGAGTGTTAAAACCTAATCGATTAGCCGTGTCCCCGGTTACGGACAACTTGAGCATCTAGTAGTGGAAATGCTGGGAGATCTCATCACTCTTAATTAAACAGTTGGGTTTTAAATGAAACTTTGGGAATGGATTGAGTTGGGTTTACCAACTCATCCTATGCTATACAATAGTGATAGAATAATATCTTTTATTCTAGGGAAAAACTAGCTTTATGCAAAAACTAAACCTAGAGCTTTCCACCAACCAAATTGCATGTCCAAATAGGTTCATTACTCTTATGATGTGACTTGTCAGTACATTCAATGTACTGACCTACAGGGCTGCAACGTCTTATGTTGCAGGAATTTTCTACGACGAGTAAGAGTTACGTTGTAGGGTTACGGTCTACACTCAACTTGCCGTTGGCGTTGATGGACTCCACACCCTTATGTTTGTTTCCGCTGAGATTTATGAGGTATATATATCAGTTTTACGTTATTTATACATGTGATTGCACTTTGATATATACATTGATGTACTATGTGTGCCAGCATACTGATCTAGGGATGGCACGGATACACAGAGGCTTGACCGTTTGAGGTCGGGTCACTACAGAGATGGTATCAGAGCGCATGTTGACTGTAGGACGTGACCCTAGAAACTGAAAAGCCCTTAGGAAAGGATTTCTCTTAAACTTTATTTTCAGAAAGGTCCTTTACCTCTCTTCTTTTCTGAGCTTTATCAAATCATTCCTTTTACCTCAAATAGTTAGACAATACCCCGTTCCCTTTGGACCACACGGAGGATGAACTGAAGCCACTCCGAGAACGACAAGATATTAGACTTCACCATACACTAGAAGAACTGAGCTACTACTGACGAATCCTCTGAAGAATTGAAGAATTTGAAGACACTGACATATTCCAAGATTTATATGAACTTTAGAGGACCAAACCCCTGTTGTATACTCACGTTAGATGCGATGTTTGTGAGCTGTCATTGTTTGATGTTTTTCCTAAGAGCCACAAATAAAACTTATTTTCAAAACTATATTGTGTGTATTGTGTGTATCTCTCTATCCCTCTCTCGTATCTCATCCCAAAACCCTTGGACCCAATAGATGATGAATGAAGATGGACTTGTATTCTCTGAACCGATCACTCAGTTGGAGGCAGAGCTATGGATTCAAAACATGGAGAATCACTTCAGGAGCAATTTGGTTGCAAGGAAGTATGAGGTTCAATACGCTCGTCGGTACTTTACAAAAAGTGCTGCAACCTGGTGGAAAATGCATCAGGCCATACAAGGATGTAACGGAGCAAAAACTTGGGAGGAATTCAAGATGAATCTACTGAGGTCTCGTCTTATTCAGAAGCCCTATGGCAATAAAATGAAGAAACCTTGTGCATGCAATATTTGTGGTGAGATAGGACATACCCATGAAGAACACAAGGATGGATGCCCTCATTGTGAAGGAAATCACCAAGCTGAAGAATGTCCAACCATGAAGGTTACTTGTTTCTTTTGTGAAGGAACTACGCACTACCCTGCCCAGTGTCATATTTATCTCAAGGTACAAGAAATTACCAAGCAGCAGAAGGAATGTGACGCCCCAAGGGCGATGCTCCAGACGCCGTCCATGTTTCTCCTTGTCGCCGTGTGTTGTCTTAAATTGTTGCATCATCATGCTTGTGTTATCTTTTATTTTCACCTTGGCATTCCATCTTCATGTATGTTGCCATGTGCATTTGCATCCATCATGTTCATGTGTGCTTGCTCGCTTGTGATGTTTGTTTTATTTTATTTTGCATCATGCATCTTCTCCATACCATTGTTGTGTTTGTTTAATTTAGTTGCTCATGTGCACTGCAACTTCTGTTCTTCTCTTGATCCTTCCATCAACCCCATGCTCACTTCCAACTTGGTTTCACCCAAGTTTTAAATCCCTATGCCACTTCCTTTTTCCTTTTCTCTATTTATTTGAGTTGCAAATAGAATTGCTCAAATAAATGTTCATCTTTTGCCCATAAATCATATTTATTATGTAGGGTCATCCTATAAAATTTAAGCCCATTTGGCTTCAGTTTGGTAAGGTTATAAATTCATGCAAGTTTGAATTAAATTCGAACATGTTTAAATTTATAGTCTGTAAAAATTCCCAAACTAATTTGATTAAATCGGACATATTTCATGTTTTCCAGAAATATGTTCCTTCATCCCTACTTCAACACCTAACCCTCTGTTTTTTCTCTCTATTTCTGTTTTTGCAACAAATAGAAGTTAATAAGGGAGGGAGAGAGAGTTTGCGCCACCGGCCTCCTGGGCCTCCCAACCTCTCACGCCGGCCCACCCGAGGCCATCCTTTCCCAGGCCGGCCCATTCTTCCAGCGTAGACCACCAAGGCGAGCCGCACCCCTTTTCTCCAACCTTAGCCGCCAGGAGAGCGCAACGCACGCAGCCCGATCCCCATCTCCCTCGTCTCTCCTGCACGATTCCCACGACCCTCTCCCTCTCATTCTCCTAGCGCCGCCGCATGCTTCGCACAGGGAGAGGAGCTCCCGCGCCAGCACCCCCCACTCTGCCGCCTCGCTCCCTTCCCCCGTCCCTCTAGTGCCGCCGTCACCCCGCCACCATTCGGCTCCTTCACCGGAGGCTGCCGACGGGGCCCTGCCAGACACTGTGCCACCGGAGCCACGTTGCCTCCGGCCATGGCGCTCGCGCCGGCGACCCAACCTGCCCTGCACCATCTCTACCTTCCCCTCGCCCGTTCGCCTCCTCCTTGTTGCTTGGCTGCCGCCCCGCTGTGTCTTGTTGGACTGTGCCGCCCTGCGCGCGCGACTACACTGGCCTCTCCTCCCCTGTGGTCATTTCACCACCGGCCTACGACCGCGCGATCGCCCTTTTGCACGCCCGCCTTGCCTCGCGCGACCTGCATGGCCGCCAGCCATGGAGGCCATCGTGCTGGCCTGCAGCTTCGAGTGCGCTGCTGTGCCTTGCTGCTCCTGCTTCGTCCGACAGCGGATGACCTCCGTCGAGCTTGCCCGGCCACCTTCGACCTCGGCGTGGCCCTGCCTCCACTAGCAGCCTCCTGCTACCGGCCGTTTCCATGGATTCGGGGAGCCCCAAGTGATGTCCGTGGCCTCGTGTCTGTTGATGCTCCGCTGTTTTCTTTCTCCATCGTCTCCCCGAGCTCGTCAAATCCTGTACCCGGAGCCCAAGTCGGAAGAATCCGTGGATGTACATCTCACTTGTGCCATTTTGGATCATCAAGAACGTTTCGGGTTTGCCAAGTACCATTACGCCCGGAGACCACAGATTCGTGAAGTTCCACTACCGTCGCCGTGGATCCGACAAGTTCGCGAATACGACTACTTCCCACGACGACCTTGTACCACTACCGTCCCGATGATCGCCGATGAATGATAGGACGACTACTTCTACCGCCGTCGCCGTGAACATCTACTTCCACTACCGTCGCCGGGTTCGCGAGAACCTCTACCGACGACGTCGGTATGTGTACGACGACTGTTGTTGAAGACTCATACCTCTACCGCTTCCCGAACATGTACCACGACTACCACGACGGCCGTGAACGACTACTTCCTCTACGAACTCGAACCGCTCTGAGAATGCTCCCTTGTAAGGTATAACCGCCGGAACGACGCCCGTGGACAAATGCTTGTGATGTGTTCTATGAGATGCTCCTGTTTGGCTATGTTTGCACCGTGCCCGAGTTGTCACTTGTTCGGTCCTCCTTGTTGCCATGCTGTCTATCTATGGGAACCCGGTAACCGGGATCGCCCCACCAGCTTTGGCACGCTCCCGCCACCCTTCCTTTGCACCGGTATCTCCGTGAGCTACCGGAAGTGGATGCGGTAGGATTGTCCCCAATTGAATCACTAGTAGAAGAGATCCACGTGCAGAGACTGTTAGGGAGATGCAGATGGAGGGACGTTTGGATTGCTGCTAGAAGGGCTTACGACGAACCGATATGTTGCCGTGGCATCATTTTCGGATTCGTCGCCGTGGCACCCTTTCTTTCCACCACGGTGACAAATGCTTCATAATGCTCTTGTCAACTTTTAATAAAAATTGCATAAACTTGTTCATGTCATCTGCATCATGATAACAACAATTAAAATGTTTAAATTGTTGTTGCAATAAATTACCAATGCATATGGGGATTTACCGGATTTGTTGTTTGTTATATCCGGCCCCATTTAAACTGTTTAAAGGGTATAGTTTTGTTATGCTTCACCTCTTGCCATGCTAACCAACATTTAATATTGTTGAGTACTTAAACGGGAGAGAACTAAATAATTGATGTGATGTTTTGTCAATATGCATCCCGATGCATATTGAGATCCACTTAACTTGTAGTTTTGTTCGTGCTCTTGCTTTGCCATGCCATACATATTTAAACCGGACATGCATCATACTTGATTGTGTATCATGCCATGTTTATGTGATGGTTTTTTACCATGTTGTTTGCTTCTTTCCGGTGTGCTTCTTCGGGTTAGTTCCGATAACGTCGTGTTGTGAGGATTCGTTCGACTACGTCCGCTTTGTCTTCTTTATGGACTCGTTCTTCTTCCTTGCGGGATCTCAGGCAAGATGACCATACCCTCGAAATCACTTCTATCTTTGCTTGCTAGATGCTCACTCTTTTGCTATGCCTATGCTGCGATACCTACCACTTGCTTATCATGCCTCCCATATTGTTAAGCCAAGCCTCTAACCCACCTTGTCCTAGCAAACCGTTGTTTGGCTATGTTACCGCTTTGCTCAGCCCCTCTTATAGCGTTGTTAGTTGCAGGTGAAGATTGGAGTTTGTTCCATGTTGGAACATGGATATTTTGTTGGCATATCACAATATATCTTATTTAATTAATGCATCTATATACTTGGTAAAGGGTGGAAGGCTCGACCTTATGCCTGGTGTTTTGTTCCACTCTTGCCGCCCTAGTTTCCGTCATATCGGTGTTATGTTCTCGGATTTTGCGTTCCTTACACAGTTGGGTTATAATGGGAACCCCTTGACAGTTCTCCTTGAATAAAACTCCTCCGGCAATGCCCAACATTGGTTTTACCATTCGCCACCTAGCCTTTTCTTTCCCTTGGGTTCTGCAGACTCAAGGGTCATCTTTATTTAAACCCCCCCGGGCCAGTGCTCCTCTGAGTGTTGGTCCAACCTGTCAGTTGCCGGTGGCCACCAGGGGCAACTCTGGGCTGGCCTACCGGAACCTTGGACAATCCGGTGTGCCCTGAGAACGAGATATGTGCAGCTCCTACCGGGATTTGTCGGCACATTCGGGTGGCTTTGCTGGTCTTGTTTTACCATTGTCGAGATGTCTTGTAACCGGGATTCCGAGTCTAATCGGGTCTTCCTGGGAGAAGGAATATCCTTCGTTGACCGTGAGAGCTTGTGATGGGCTAAGTTGGGACACCCCTGCAGGGATTTGAACTTTCGAAAGCCGTGCCGCAGTTATGGGCAGATGGGAATTTGTTAATGTCCGGTTGTAGAAAACCTGAAGTGGACCTTAATTAAGATACATCAACCGCGTGTGTAACCGTGATGGTCTCTTTCCGGTGTAGTCCGAGAAGTGAACACGGTGTCAGGGTAATGCTTGACGTAGGTTGTTCTAGGATCACTTCTTGATCATAGTTTCTCGATCGTGCTTTGCCTTCTCTTCTCGCTCTCATTTGCGTATTGAAAGTGCAACTATCCCTGGGTGGTTTTGGTAATTCCTAACAACATATAGCTCATTGAGCTAACATTATTCCAAGATTAATATTTTAGGAAAAGCTCAATGAATGGCATGGCATGGATGAGGAAAGTGGATCCCTCAAAATTCTAAGGACAAAAAGTTTGGCTCAAGCTTGAAGCTCAAGACTCTACATTTTATATTTTAGTGATCCAAGATCACATTGAGTCTATAGGAAAAGCCAATACTATCAAGGAGGGATGAGGTGTTGCTTAATGGCTTGCTTGCCCAAAGTGCTTAGTGATATGCTCCAAAAACCCTCAACTACCTTCCCACATCCACATGTGACCTAAACCAAAAGTCAAACTCGGCCCCACCGATTCTTTCTATCCGGCGCCACCGAGTTTCAAATGTCATAACCACTGCCACAAACCTCTTAGCATAGTCGGTCTCCACCGATAGAGAAAATCTCGGTTCGTCACCGAGGTTATGGGGGATTGACTGAATTTCTGCGAGGTGGTTTCCTGTTCGGGTCGTTTCGTTGCTTAATCGTGTTGATGATGTGCGATCGGGTCCCATTCGAGATGCAATGTAACTCCGACTGTTTCCCTTTCGGTAATTCATCTTCTCGGTGGTGGGGGTCTCACCTTGAGAATGGAGCGAATTCAAGGTGCTCCACCTGATGTTTACATGAGCCTACTCTGCGCGTGGGGTAGGCTTATTACCAGGAGATATCGGCCCACGCGAGTTTGTGTGTAAATTGTTCACACGCTTAGGAGATTGGTAGGTGAATGCGTTACCTTGTGTATCAGGGCTACCCTAACCATGATCGGGTCCTTCCGAGTCTCATGTTCTTCAGTTGAGGTCCGCCGAAAATAAGCCTTTAACGTGTTTGAGTGCAGCTAGAGGTTAAGATTGATAATCCTGTCCGATCCGCAGTGTAACCATTCCCGTAAAGGACAATGTTAGCACATAGCAATGAATTAGGTGCCCAATTCAATCCACTGTGTGTTGGCCATACATCATGAGACCGTGTAATACGGATCGTAGCTTTTATGTGCTGTAGGAAGTGAGATATATTTGGTTGGGAGTGAGCCTATATCCTCTGAGATAGCCCGCCGACCCACTATCCTCCGTCAGCATGGCTGTTGGAGAACAAGATGCAAGAATCAGGTTAGCTATTGAGACATGCACTGCGCTAACATAGCTCCTCCCCAATACGCGCTTAACTTCTGTCTGATTACTCTGACAAGTGAGACAGGACCCAGCCCAATCATCATGCTGATGTCTGCTCTAGGAAGGTACGCTATCGAACATACCTACACTTCATATCCAATACACATTTTCTGAGAGAGAACCACCTACACTTGTGTTGAGGTCAAGATATTCCATTCCAACCATATGAATCTTGATCTCTAGCCTTCCCCAAGTTGCTTTCCACTCAAATCTTCTTTCCACCAAATCCAAATCCTGTGAGAGAGAGAGTTGAGTGTTGGGGAGACTATCATTTGAAGCACAAGAGCAAGGAGTTCATCATCAACACACCAGTTGTTACTTCTTGGAGAGTGGTGTCTCCTAGATTGGCTAGGTGTCACTTGGGAGCCTCCGACAAGATTGTGGAGTTGAACCAAGGAGTTTGTAAGGGCAAGGAGATCGCCTACTTCGTGAAGATCTACCGCTAGTGGGGCAAGTCCTTCGTGGACGACGGCCGTGATGGAATAGACAAGGTTGCTTCTTCGTGGACCCTTCGTGGGTGGAGCCCTCCGTGGACTCGCGCAACCGTTACCCTCCGTGGGTTGAAGTCTCCATCAACGTGGATGTACGATAGCACCACCTATCGGAACCACGACAAAAACATCCGTGTCTCTAATTGCGTTTGAATCCTCCAAACCCTTCCATTTTACATTCTTGCAAGTTGCATGCTTTACTTTCCGCTGCTCATATACTCTTTTGCATGCTTGCTTGAATTGTGCTAAGATAGCTAAAATCTGCCAAGAACTAAAATTGGGAAAGGCTAGATTTTTATTTGGTCAAGTAGTCTAATCACCCCCCCTCTAGACATACTTTCGATCCTACAAGTGGTATCAGAGCTTTGGTCTCCATTTGCTTTGATTTCCATAGCTTTTGGCGGTCATAGCCTTGGTTTCACAACCTAGGAGAGTACGGCGTCTAGTGAGGGAAATTATCACCGTAGAGGTCCTTACTTTGATGGCACTAATTTTGCTAGTTGGAAGCATAAGATGAAAATGCATATTCTTGGACATAACCCCGCCGTTTGGGCTATTGTGTGTATTGGCTTGCAAGGTGAATTCTTTGACGGGAAAGAACCGATCCGTGAAGCCACCGCGGAAGAGTTGAAAATGCTGCAATACAACGCTCAAGCTTGTGATATCCTCTTCAACGGATTGTGCCCCGAAGAATTCAACAAAATCAGCCTTCTTGAGAATGCAAAGGAAATTTGGGATACTTCGATTGATATGCACGAAGGTACCGACTCCGTCAAGGAATCCAAATTGGATGTGCTTCAAAGTCAACTTGACAAGTTCAAAATGAAGGATGGTGAAGGTGTCGCTGAAATTACTCTAGGCTTGCTCTTATCACAAATGAGATTGCCGGCTTAGGGAGTGAAGAGATGACCAATAGATTCATCATCAAGAAGATCCTAAGAGCCTTGGATGGAAAATATGATACCGTGTGCACATTGATCCAAATGATGCCAAATTACAAAGATCTCAAGCCAACGGAAGTCATCGGAAGAATTGTTGCTCATGAGATGTCACTCAAGGATAAAGAAGAACTTCACAACAAATCAAGTGGTGCTTACAAAGCCTCATGTGAAGCCCCCACATCATTGAGTGAGAAACAAACCTTCAATGAAGAATTGAGCTTAATGGTGAAGAACTTCAACAAGTTCTACAAGAGTAGAAGCAAAGAGAGAAGCTCCAAGTCAAGGTCCTACAATGACAAAAGATCTTCTAGTCGAGAGCGAAACTGCTACAATTGTGGAAGGCCCGGACACTATTCCAATGAGTGTATGACCCCCTACAAGAGAAGAGAAGATTCTCCCAAGAGAAGAAGTAGAAGAGAAGAATCACCATCTAGAGAAAGAAGGAGTAGAGATGATCGTTATGAACGAAGACCCTCACGGAGAAGCAAGGATTCGGAAAGAAAGGACAAGTCATCAAGGAGCTACACAAAACGAAGACATCAAGCTCATGTTGGTGAATGGGTATCCGGCTCCGACTCTGACAACCACTCCGAGAGAAGCTATCACTCTGACTCCGAATATACTCAAGATGAAGGTGTTGCCGGTCTAGCACTTGTGACAACCAACTCCTACGACATATTTGACTCACCAAATGAAGGAGTTGGAACATGCTTCATGGCTAAAGGCCCAAAGGTATCACACCCCGAGTATGTTGATTTCAATAGTGATGAAGATGACTTGTTAGGTGATGATGATTTACTTGTTGACAACTCTAGTGATGAATACTATGATGAAACATCAATTAATCATGCTAATCAAGATAAAACGAATGACAATGATAAGGAGAAGATTGAGTCTCTAACTAAAGAACTAAAAGCTCTTAAGTTAGCTCATGAAACTATCTTAGGAGATCATCGAGAACTTTTAAGGACTCATGAGAAATTACGCTTTGAAAAGCTCAACCTTGAGCAAGAGCATGAGTTCTTAAAAGCAATCAATGATGATCTTCGCAAAAAAAGTTCTTCTTACATTGCCAAGCATTTACTCTTATCCACTTACATGCCTCAAGTCAAGTCTAGTAACAAGAACAAGAAAGATTCTTCCTCTAGTAGTAACAATAATCATGCTAAATCCAATATTGTTGCTTCTAGTAGTTCTCTTGATTCCACTAATGATTCTCTTAGCCAAGTTACACTTGAGCAAGAAAATAGCTTATTGAAGGGAATTATAGAGAAAGGTGTTTACAAGAGCCTTGCTGGAAGTAAGCAATTCGAGGAAATTGTGCGCAAGCAAGGAAGGCACTGGAAGAATCAAGGTGTTGGTTTTGAACGAAAGTTCAATGCCAATGGAGTTGAGTGGGAAGAAGATCAATACCCCAAGACGAAGTTTGTTCCTCAACAAGAGAAGTATGATCCTACTTCTCTCAAAGGGACACAAGCTCAAGATGATCTTCCACCACAAGACCACAAGCAAAAAGGCAAGGACAAGCTTCAAGAGGAAATTGATGCATTTGAAGAAGCTCCTAAGGCCTTGGTCAAGTGGGTTCCCAAGACTACTTCAAGTTCCACTTCATCAAGTACAACTACAACACCGAGGATTCCCATCAAGATGGTGTGGATCCCGAAGAAGAAGAACTAGAGAGTTCTTGAGGGTGACTCTACCAACATATTTCACTCTTATCATCTTGGCAAAAACAAGTGCAATCAACTTCCACATCTTGCACTAGTTCAAGGAGTCACAAACCCTCTTGTTGGTAAGACAAGGGACAAGGTAACCTAAAAGCTTTCATAGACATCATCTTGTGTGTGCATCACTCTATGTCTATGGATATCCTTGTTTGTTCCTTGTGGGACTAACCCGTGTAGGTATTGAAAATGCAACTCACTCCAATGGATAGCTCCAAATGATCTACATCAACATTGAGCATCCACATCTTCAACATCTACATGAAGTCATCATCGACAAAACCCAAGGTTAGTTCATCCCTCTTAGGGGGGATCTCACATCTAGGGGGAGCTTTACTCTAAGAATTGAGCTAAAGCAACTCTAATGGTGTGAACACAACAATAGTTTATGTAAACGTGGTAACCCCACTTGTGCTTAAACGATGAGTATGACCTATGATCAAATGTTCTCATTTGACTCCTAAGTCAATATACTCATATATAGATGACCTAGTCATCGCAAATTGTTTGATAGATGCTAGAATTGGTTGTGCATGCTTTGCCACATATTTCAATTGCCATTTTATTGTGTGAGCATGTTGATTGCTTATTTTACTCATTCGAGGACATCCACTTGTTGTTTTGATTGATTGGTTTTCTTCTCTTTTGCCAAGTGGATGGACAAGAATGCCTAAGAACCCTCTCTAGCTATCTATGCTTTTCTCGTCTCAAACTCTATTCATGCTACATCACAAAATTTGATCAAGTCAGATTTGAACCACTCTGTGTGAGGAGCACTCGGAGTCCCCGATTCGTCATAGACTTAAACTTCCAAAACTTCTTTGTGCTTTTCGGTCTGACCGATTCCTCCATTTCGGTCATACCGAGATCACTAAGTCGATCTAGGTTTTCAATCTCGGTGCAACCAATTTGAACCTTTCGGTCACACCGAGTTTCAGTAACTGCTTGCAGTTATGAATCTCGGTGCCACCGAGTTGTTCCACTCGGTCACACCGACAGGGTCGGGCTATATATACTCACGGGATTTTTTTTTGGAAATTTCTCCGAAACCCCTTTGCCCGCGCATAGCTCGCTCTGCCTCCTGGGTCTCCGGATCGTCCTCCTCGTCGCCAGCCGCCTCCTGTCGCTGGTCTCCGCCGCCGCCAACGGAATTCTTCCCCGCCGTTGCCGCAGTAGCGAGTTCATCGCCGAACTAGGGTATGGACTCGATCACAGTGCTATCCCCGTCCGATTCCTAGCACATTGTGTTCATTATGATTCTTACCACGATTGAAACGCTTCTATCTAGTCAAAACACTCCGTAGATTAGAGTTGAATTGAAAATTTAGAGTTAGGTTTCCGCTGAAACCATCTCGGACCATCCGAGTTGTGGAACTCGGTACCACCGATTCGGCTTAGGCCATTGCACATGTAATTTTCGGTCTGACCGAGAATTGCAAATCGGTGTGACCGAGTTCAGGACTTTGTGAAACCCTAGCAGTCTCGGTGCCACCGAACTGTGACTCGGTCTGACCGAGTTCACTAGTTTAGGTTCCAACAGCTGCTTCGGTATCACCGAGTTTACAAATCGGTTGATCCGAAATGCTTTCTGTGGAAAACTAAAACTAAGTTTTTGACTCATTCTTTTGCAAAAACCTCTGCATTTTGTGATTCCCATCCACTCTATCTCATCTATATCTATTCACAGGGTCTGCTGTCAGTGTTCGCAATATGTCTGATCAGAGTGACAACCAGATCAGGTCAGAGGAGCAGGTTCACCTGAGTGAGGGCACTAGTCCCTCTAGCAGTTTAGATGATGGTAGCAGGAGCACTCCCAGCAACTTGCCCAAAGCTGCCACCAGAACAAGGAAGAAGAAAACTTCAGAGTCTGAGGATGAAGACTATGTGGCAGTTGAGGATGAGGCCACTTCCAAGAACAAAGTGGTTAAGAAGGAATATAGCACTGCTGCTGCCACCAAGCCAGGCATGAAGCAAAAGGTTCCTGCAAAGAGAATTCCAATGTCTAAGGCCAGAGCATCTACTCAAGTCCCTTTGGGATCTGAACCCAAAGAGGCTGCTGCAGAAGGGAAGAAGAGGAAGGAGAGGATCAAAAAGACCACTGCTAGAGTGCTTGGGAGATCCTCAATCATGAGAGATTCTGAAGAGGAAGAGGAAGAAGAGGTTGCTGCACCAGCACCCAAGGCACAAAAGCTGATGGGTGATGCTATAAAGTCAGGGGCTGCAACATCAAAGCCCAAAGAAGCACCCAAAGCAGCCTCCAAGCCCAAGAGTGCACCTAAGAGGAATACCAGGAGTATATCAGCTGCTGAGAAGAACAAGGCCCTAGTGCCTAAAGTTGCTGCTGATGAAGATGATGAAGGACAAGTCCTGAGAAAGCTCAAACCCAAGATTCCAGACCACAATGATGCTCATCCTGTGGCTGAGAACATGAAGATCAGGAGAGACTTAGGGTTGAGGAAATGGAGAGAGACAGATCCATATGCTACAAGAAGAAGAACTGCTGTTGATTACAGGTTCCACACAAAGGAACAACAGGACTTCTATGAGACAGTGTTGTTGGACAAGAAGCCTATAGTGTGTGAAATGAGGTGAGTCGACTGGAAGTATATCAAGGAAAATGAGGAACACTATCCTGGTGTGTTTGACAGCTTCAGTGCTTGTGGAGTTGCAGACTTTGTTGGGCAGAAGTTCACAAAGTGGAATGAGAAGCTCATAATGCAATTCTACTCCACAACACACTTCTATCCAGATGGCAGGATAGTATGGATGTCTGAAGGTACAAGGTACCACTCAACTATTGAGGAATGGGTAAATCTGATCAATGCTCCTAAGGAAGAAGAAGATGACTTGGATGTCTATGCCAAGAAGAAGATGGATCACAACTCTATGGCAAATATGTACAAGGAGATTCCTGAAGATGATCTTGAGACTCACCAGTTTGGGTCAGTAAAACACTTGCTGTCAGGGCTGCCTACAATCAATTGGATCCTTAGGCACACTCTCTTGCCCAAGTCTGGTGATCACAGAATGATAAGAGGCCATGCGATTAACTTGCTACATATATTTGATGTGCCACAGAAGTTCAAGGTCATGAGCCTTATAGTTGAGACTATCAACAGGACTGTAGCAGACCAGAAAAGAAGTTGTGGATATGCCCCACAAATCCAGGAGTTGATAAACTCAAAGATGGGCACAGGCACATACCTGTTGGATAAGGAACACTTGCCTATCTACCCAGACTTTGAGGACAATCAAGTTGTGATGAATGAGAATGAACCATCATCAGTACAAGCTCAAGAGAAGAAGGAGAAAGCAAAGAAAGAGAAGGCTGCCAAGATGCCAACTCAAGAGGAGGCATCTGAGTACTTTTTGAAAAGCAAGCAGGACCAGCTTGGTTATTTGATAGCATCAACTCTGAGGATTGAGAAGGGACTGGCCACCCTGACTCAAAACCAGGAGAGCTTGGAAAGAATCATGGAGCAAAAATTCTATGATTTAGATGTCAAAGTAACTGAGATTCAGTTAGTTGTGGAGCAGCTACAAGATGATATGCAGGAGAGGAAGGGCAGAACAACCACTAATGCATTTGCCAGAGTGCCTCGAGCTCAGAGATCAACTACAGTGCCAGTAACAGACACCAGAGCCACTTCATCTGCATCAGCTACAGCTTCAGCGCAACCAGCTCCAGCACCAACTCCATCAGAACCATCCACATCAACTGAAGCCTTCGTTCTTGGAGTTCTCCGGACACCACCACCTGAAGACCAAGCCTGAGAGACGTTTTAGTGCTATGCATTTTCTATGAAATTTTTGGTAACTTGTTGCCAAAGGGGGAGAAAAATGTATAGATCATAGGCTTCGAGAGAGAGAGAGTTTGCTTTTGTTCTCTCTTGTCTTCTTGGTTGAACTTTGTTTGTCTTTTGATTGCTTGAGATACTATGCTATTATCTGTGAGACATTGATGATCATGTGGTTGATCATAAGCTACACTTATGCTTGTTAGATGATATTATCTTACTTATCCTTATATGATCATTCACTTTGCTTGGTGATGAGTGCATGTATTCAATATTTATTATTTTGAGTGCTCCACCAAGATGTATGTGACATGGAAGAGTAACCCATGATCCTAACTCATTGTGCATTTGAAGTCCAAAGCAAATCTTAAGATATGCACAAATTTAGGGGGAGCTCTTGCTTTTCACATACCTCTCAAAGCGACAATATCTTTCACTCTTATTATCATTTGTCGAAGCTTTGATCTATATGTTGTCATCAATTACCAAAAAGGGGGAGATTGAAAGTGCAACTATCCCTGGGTGGTTTTGGTAATTCCTAACAACATATAGCTCATTGAGCTAACATTATTCCAAGATTAATATTTCAGGAAAAGCTCAATGAATGGCATGACATGGATGAGGAAAGTGGATCCCTCAAAATTCTAAGGACAAAAAGTTTGGCTCAAGCTTGAAGCTCAAGACTCTACATTTTATATTTTAGTGATCCAAGATCACATTGAGTCTATAGGAAAAGCCAATACTATCAAGGAGGGATGAGGTGTTGCTTAATGGCTTGCTTGCTCAAAGTGCTTAGTGATATGCTCCAAAAACCCTGAACTACCTTCCCACATCCACATATGACCTAAACCAAAAGTCAAACTCGGCCCCACCGATTCTTTCTATCCGGCGCCACCGAGTTTCAAATGTCATAACCACTGCCACAAACCCTAGGCAAATCGGTCTCACCGATGGGGATCTCGGTCTCACCGAGATGGGATTGCAATCTCTCTGTTTCCCTTCGTAACGTTTCGGTCTTACCGAGATGAGCGATCGGTCCCACCGAGATTGCAATGTAAACTCGCTGTTTCCCTTTCGTAACATTTCGGTCTCACCGAGATGAGCGAATCGGTCCCACCGAGTTTACCTGACCAACTCTCTGGTTAGCTTATTACCAAAATCGGTCCCACCGAGTGTGTGTAATTGGTCACACCGAGATTACGTTATGCCCTAACCCTAACCATATCGGTCCTTCCCAGTTGCATCTCAGTCCCGCCGAAAATCCTAACGGTCACTAGGTTTGCTGAATCGGTCTGACCGAGTTTAACCATTCGATCCCACCGAGTTTGGCAAATTGTGTGTAACGGTTAGATTTTGTGTGGAGGCTATATATACCCCTCCACCCACTCTTCACTCGTGGAGAGAGCCATCAGAACATACCTACACTTCCAATACACATTTTCTGAGAGAGAACCACCTACACTTGTGTTGAGGTCAAGATATTCCATTCCAACCATATGAATCTTGATCTCTAGCCTTCCCCAAGTTGCTTTCCACTCAAATCTTCTTTCCACCAAATCCAAATCCTGTGAGAGAGAGAGTTGAGTGTTGGGGAGACTATCATTTGAAGCACAAGAGCAAGGAGTTCATCATCAACACACCAGTTGTTACTTCTTGGAGAGTGGTGTCTCCTAGATTGGCTAGGTGTCACTTGGGAGCCTCCGACAAGATTGTGGAGTTGAACCAAGGAGTTTGTAAGGGCAAGGAGATCGCCTACTTCGTGAAGATCTACCGCTAGTGAGGCAAGTCCTTCATGGACGACGGCCGTGATGGAATAGACAAGGTTGCTTCTTCGTGGACCCTTCGTGGGTGGAGCCCTCCATGGACTCGCGCAACCATTACCCTCCGTGGGTTGAAGTCTCCATCAACGTGGATGTACGATAGCACCACCTATCAGAACCATGACAAAAACATCCGTGTCTCCAATTGCGTTTGAATCCTCCGAACCCTTCCGTTTACATTCTTGCAAGTTGCATGCTTTACTTTCTGCTGCTCATATACTCTTTTGCATGCTTGCTTGAATTGTGTGGAGATTGCTTGACTTGTGCTAAGATAGCTAAAATCTGCCAAGAACTAAAATTGGGAAAAGGCTAGATTTTTATTTGGTCAAGTAGTCTAATCACCCCCCTCTAGACATACTTTCAATCCTACAGGTATGTTAGCCACCATATATGCTAGTCGCTTGCTGCAGCTCCACCTCATACCTTTTACCCTTCCTATAAGCTTAAATAGTCTTGATCGCGAGGGTGTGAGATTGCTGAGTCCCCGTGACTCACAGATACTTCCAAAACCAGCTTGCAGGTGCCGTTGAACCGTACAGGTGACGCAACCAAGCTCAAGGAGGAGCTCGTTGAAGACCGTGTTCGTTATGTTGTTCCATTTCCAGTTGATCAGTAGTGGAGCCCAGTCGGGACGATCGGGGATCTGTGTAGCATTTGGGGTAGTCTTCTTTTATTTTGGTTCCGTAGTCGGACCTTGTTTGTATCTGGATGATGTAATGCTTTATTCATGTATTGTGTGAAGTGGCGATTGTAAGCCAACTATGTATCTCTTTCCCTTATGTATTACATGGGTTGTGTGAAGATTACCTCACTTGCGGCATTGCTTTCAATGCGGTTATGCCTCTAAGTCGTGCTTCGACACGTGGGAGATATAGCCGCATCGAGGGCGTTACGAGGAAGCAGTGAAAGAAGCCCTCGGGGAAAGTTTAAGAAAACCGGTGATGAAAGAAGATGTTGACGACCCTGATGGAGAAAGCCTAAACAGATTTTACTCCAATGCTTGCTATTCATGTGGAGAAGAATGACATTTTTCACAGTATTGCACGAAGGAAAACCAAGAGTATCTGGGAACCTTCCCGATGGAAGAAGTGGAGTTTGATCGACAAGAGATAGAGGAATTGATCGGAACGAAGAAGTCGAGGAAGAGAAAGAGAATGTATCCCCAGAACAACCCAATTTCTGCAGAAAAGGACCTGAGTCAAATCACTTGTTATAGGTGCAAGGATTTAGGTCATTACGCTAGAAAATGCCCAGCAAGGAAGCCAAGAACCCAAGGAGCCAAGATAACCACCAGGATGCCCCTGGATTTGTCTGAAGTCATTTGTTTATGCTGCAAAGGAGTAGGACATTTTGCTAGAGAATGTTCAGACTCGAGGAAAGCTTGAGCAGAGTAGTTGAGATCTTGATATTGGAATAAAGCATGTAATAAATATGGGATGCACTTTTATTTTTGTTGGAGTTGTTAAGTTGAGTTATGAAATGGAAATTGTAATAGTTCGTGAAGGAATAAAAGTTGATATGTTTGAAATCTCATATGAGGTGTCATGAGTTCTTTGTTGATTGTGAGTGCCTCCCTCACCATGTCACCCAGAATTAAAACTTGAGCCCATGGGCAAGCTGACCCAAACCTTTCCCCCAAAATAACCACATTTCACCCAAGGAAATACATACAGTATCCTGAGTACCCCTTCTATCTTATGCCTGCAGATGACAACCCTTTACGAGTCTTTTCTGAAGGGCCCAGAAACGATCATGACCCTGACCAGTGATCAGGATTACCTGAAGATCCTGAAGGACATGATGAAGCATATTAATCTTGAAGGAGATGCACTTTACAAGGGTTATCCTTTCATGGAGAAAGGAGTTGAACTTTGGTATGTGGAGGTACACCTCCACCGTGTGAAGGGAGTTTTCCCAAAGACTATGGGTCAATACCTTTTCATTTCTTGAGTGCCACGAGCAATATTCTTTGATTCTGTTCATGAAGCTGCTATGGAAGCCATACGTCAGATTGGAGAAATACTAGAAGCAAGACTCCGTCACACTCAGGAATACCTGAGGGAGGTGCATGCATAGATGATGGAGATGAAGCTCATGGCCACCACGATGAAGCAAAACATCAATGATTTGAAGGATCACATCGCACAATTCTAGTGGGACTGAAGCATCTTCAAGTAGGGCAAAAGAATAAAGATGGAAGTAATGCTTGACCATGCCAAACTATGTGGGTGGGAGCTTTTGTAATAGAGTACTTTTTAAATTTGAGTTTTGAGTTGTGATTAAGGATGTAATAAAGGATTTGATATGAAGAGAATATGAATTATGGATGAATCAGTGCATTTTTTTGGCGATACTTGTCTGTGTGAACACTTGACCGATGGAAAGGAAAATGTTGTTCCATATATAGTTGGAATTTGGACAAAATGAGTTGGAGTTTTGTTTTAGTTATGATGGTTATCTCAAGAGTATGAAGGAATGAAGTACCATTGGATTTAAAGGAGATATAATGTTGGAATATGGAACAATAGTAACTCCAAGGATGAGTTAAGGATATACAAGTTTTAAGTGGGCTCATAACCCACAGGACCCAGGATTTGATAAGGAAACAAGCACAATCTTGTTGAAGAAAAGAATTCTGGAAGAAGCTGTGAGTTCATCAGCAGACGTTCCATAGGAGGTTACGTAAACTCGAGAGTTGTGAAGAAACGATAGAGGTTTTGTTCGGCTTGCAGAACCAATGGATTTACCCGAACCCAGTTCATGGAAAAGAGAAGTTCTGCAATGCTTGTGAGGATACCCAAGTGTTAGAAAACGTGATTCACTATCTGCGTATGTAGTAATGATTCAAGTACGGGATGGATTGGCCCCCATACCGGAGACTTCTATCATGAGCTATCATATGTTGATAGAAAATTAGAGATCCTTAAAACCCTAGAAGAGTGTCGACTCGACAAACCAAAACCCTAGAATGGCAGGAAAATGGAAACCCTGTACAGGCACCTGTTCCCAATCATAGGTTATGCGGTGAGGTTCAGCCCAGACCCATTTCCTGCAGGAGGAACCAATAATTGTTAACCACCATGATGATTTCGGTAGTTGTTTAGCATTGGCGACAGCCTGACAGCTAAGAAGACCCAGATTCGAAAGGACCTTATTTGATGCAAGGACTCAAGATTTTGAGGAAAAGGTCATGCCCTTACCTGAAGAGCCTTAAAGAAAGAGTTACTCCGGGGAGTATGAGAGGACCGACACCGTCAACACAAAGGATGGAGTACATGAGTTTTGTCGGAACTGTAACCATGCTTCTAAGGGTGGTAGCACCCCATACCTCGTGTTGATGAATGGATTTTCAAGGAGACCTCCCAAACATAACCTTCTTTCTAGCCTCTTCGAATCTCGAGGACGAGATTCATTTTAAGGGTGGTAGTTTATAACATCCCAAAATTCTCAATTTTGTAATGTTATATTAAATAAATAACTATGATTGTTTGTTTGATTGTTGTGTGATTGATTGTGTGACATTGAGTGGAAATTGAAAACTTTTTGAAAGTTGAATGAGAGGGAATAAAAGGACTTTCCCAAAACTTTCGTCTTGCATTTTTCTTGATCTCCATGAATTCAAATTCATTTCATTATAGAACCCTAGAGTGAAGATAATATGACTTCTTCCATTTAAAGAAATGAAACGGGGTTCGAAAATGATTTGAATTTCCATTTGAAATATTTTAAATTTAGAAACTTTAAGCAACTCAATGAGTTCATGAGGGAAGATAAAATG